>NC_091992.1:10591368-10773142 GCF_044704955.1 Pristiophorus japonicus | reverse complement strand
AATATTGAAACAGCAGCTTTGATACTGATTTAGATTTTGGCTTCAGTCAGAGGCCAGAAATAGCAAAAGATATTCCAAGATTAGTGATGCACCACAGGAAAGAAATCATCAGACTTGTATTCATCAAGTCCCTCAAATCTCTCTGACATTACCTTCAACTGCGGTGATAGCTGCTGTATTTGCACACAGCAAGATCACACACAAAGCGATGAAATGAATGACCAGTTGATCTGTTTGGTACTGTACTGTTCGTTGAGACATCTCTGCAGGATCCTGCAAATCCCCTGGGAGGACAGGCGCATCAGCGTCAGTGTTCTCGATCAGGTCAACATCCCCCAGCATTGAAGCACTGACCACACTCGACCAGTTCTGTTGGGCGGGCCACATCATCCGCATGCCCGACACAAGTCTCCCAAAGCAAGCGCTCTACTCAGAACCCCTACATGGCAGGTGAGCAGAGGAAATGTTTCAAGGACACCCTCAATGCCTCCTTGATAAAGTGCAACATCCCCACCGACACCTGGGAATCCCTGGCCCAAGACCGCCCTAAGAGGAGGAAGAACATCCGGGAGGGCACTGAGCAACTTGAGTCTTGTCGCCGAGAGCATGCAGAAAAGGAGCGTGCGGCAAACCAGATTCCCCACCCACCCTTCAACCACTGTCTGTCCCACCTGTGACCGAGACTGTAATTCCCGTATTGGACTGTACAGTCACCCGAGAACTCACTTTTAGAGTGGAAGCAGGTCTTCCTCGATTTCGAGGGACTGCCTATGATGATATCATATGAAGCCAGCATCCAAAACCAATATGGGTCATCGCCATTCTTTAGTTCAGGTACAGTTGAAAGATCTATATATTACTCTTAATCTTGTGTAAGGCAAGCATTTCCAGTTCACAAACCTTGCTGCTTCTTGTCACCAATGTTCCCTCTAAGCTGCGTGGCCGCACAGTAACGGGATCGGTCCAGGCTGCTCACCACCTTTTCCTACTAAGTACTGCGCATGCGCAGACATTTAAAGGGACCATGCACTAAATGAATCCGGCCGCGCAGAACAAAGCGCAGCTCACAGGGAGCTCAGGTTGTCGGGATTTTCGGTCATGTTTATCCGTGAACATTTACCATTGTAATTTTTATGTCAAAATTTCCCATTCAATAGAATCACTCGATAGCTGTGCAGAGCAAGTTTCAGAAGTCTCCTCCAACTCTGTTGCCATCTTGTGTAGAAGGCGGCCATTTGGTCCATTGAGCCTGTGCTGGCTCTTTGAAAGAGCTATCCAATTACTCCCATTCATAACATAAGAAATAGGAGCAGGAGTAGGCCACCTGGCCCCTCGAGCCTGCTCTGCTATTTAATAAGATCATGACTGATCTGATCATGGACTCGGCTCCACTTCCCCGCCCGCTCTCCATAACCCTTTATTCCCTTATCGCTCAAAAATCTGTCTATCTCCGCCTTAAAATATATTCAATGACCCAGCCTCCACAGCTCTCTGGAGCAGAGAATTCCATAGATTAACAACCCTCAGAGAAGAAATTCCTTCTCATCTCAGTTTTAAATGGGTGGCCCCTTATTCTGAGACTATGTCCCCTAGTTTTAGTTTCCCCTATCAGTGGAAATATCCTCTCTGCATCCACCTTGTCGAGCCCCCCTCATTATCTTATATGTTTCGATAAGATCACCTCTCATTCTTCTGAACTCCAATGAATAGAAGCCCAACCTACTTAACCTATCTTCATAAGTCAACCCCCTCATCTCTGGAATCAACCGAGTGAACCTTCTCTGAACTGCCTCTTCTACCCTTTCCCCATAACCCTGCAAACTTTTCTCCTTCAAGTAACTCTTCTACCAGCCTTTCAGCCAGTGTATTCCCGATCATTAAAAAAACGCTGCTTAAAAAAAAAAACCTCGCCCCGCCTCTGGTCCTTTTGACAATTACCTTAAATCCGTGTCCAGTTACCGACGCTTCAGCCATTGGAAACCGTTTCTTCTTATTTACTCGATCAAAACCTTTCATGATTTTGAACAGCTCTCTCAAATCTCCCCTTAACCTTCTCTGCTCTAAGGTGAACAATCCCAGTTTCTCCAGTCTCTCAACCCCCTCATCCCCAGAATCAACCTAGTGAACCTTCTCTGAACTGCCTCCAAAGCAAGTATATCCTTTCGTAAATATGGAAACCAAAACTGCACGCAGTATTCCAGGTGTGGCCTCACCAATACCCTGTATAACTGTAGCAGGACTTGCCTGCTTTTATACTCCATCCCCTTTGCAATAAAGGCCAAGATTCCATTGGCCTTCCTGATCACTTGCTGTACCTTCTTACTAACCTTTTGTGTTTCATGCACAAGTACCCCCAGGTCCTGCTGTACTGCAGCACTTTGCAATCTTTCTCCATTTAAATAATAACTTGCTCTTTGATTTTTTTCTGCCAAAGTGCATGACCTCACACTTTCCAAAATTATAGTCATGAAATATATATATTTCATCTACTGATGACCGGGCAACATCACAGGTAATTAATCAATAACGTGTATCTATGTAAAACAGTGCTATATGTTCTTGTTATTACTATAACTATTAACATGAGGGAACTGAGTGAGTTAAGAAATATAAACTGGTTTTGTTAGCCTAAAGTCTGTGAAGTTTTGTTTAAATAACAAGAGTTTGTATCAAAACCTAATGGCCCATGTATGTTTTTCGACAGTTTCTGTCATACCTGATGGTCTTTAATATAAGTATTGTCAGCTCCATATTCTGTGGACATTTAGGAAAAGTTGAGTTGGATGCCGTTTCAATTGCCACAGCGGTAAGTATGTTTACAAAATAATTTATTGTGTAGCAGTATCTGTCTTGTAAAGTCCATGCTGAGCTGCAGTAAATCATACATTTATTAACCGATCCAGTGTGTGTGTCATGCATTACTGTGTGATACTGAGCCAAATCCTCTGAGAAAGTCCCAGGTTCAATTGCTGGTCTCTGCTGATTGAACTGATCTCAGAAGAGGTAACAGTGCACCTGTCTTCCAATAAGGAAATAGAAAACAAAGACTTGCATTTATATAGCGCCTTTCAGGACCTCAGGATGCCCCAGAGTGCTTTACAGCCAATGAAGTACTTTTTGAAGTGTAGTCACTGTTGTAATGTAGGAAATGTGGCAGCCAATTTGCAGACAGCACTCGCCCACAAACAGCAGTGTGATAATTACCCAGATAATCTGTTATAGTGATGTTGGTTGAGGGATAAATATTGACTGCTCCTCTTCAATTTAGTGCCATGGGATCTTTTACATCCACCTGAGAGAGCAGACATCAGTTTAACATCTCTCATAAAAGATGGCACCTCCAACAGTGCAGCACTCCCTCAGCACTGCACTGGAGTGTCGGCCTAGATTTTTGTGCTCAAGTCCCTGGAGTGGGATTCGAACCCACAACCTTCTGACTCCGAGACGAGGGCACTACCCACTGAACCAGTGAAGGGGAAAGTAAGCCAGAGACCCTGTGTCAGCTGTGGCTCCGTGGGCAGCACTCTTGCCTCTGAGTCAGAAGGTCGTGGGTTCAAGTCCCACTCCAGAGATTTGAGCACAACATCCAGGCTGACACTCCCAGTGCAGTGCTGAGGGAGTGCTGCACTGTCGGAGGTGCCGTCTTTCGGATGAGACATTAAACCGAGGCCCCGTCTGCCCTCTCAGGTGGAAAATCCCATGGCACTATTTTGAAGAAGAGCAGGGGAGTTATCCCGGTGTCCTGGCCAATATTTATCCCTCAATCAACATCACTAAAACAAATTATCTGGTCATTATCACATTGCTGTTCATGGGAGTTTGCTGTGTGCAAATTGACTGCCGCATTTCTCACATTACAACAGTGACTACACGTCAAAACGCCCTTCATTGGCTGTAAAGCGCTTTGGGATATCCTGAGGTTGTGATACATCTCCGTTCAGTCCGTAAGCATGACCCCGAGCTTCTGGTCGCCTGTCACTTTAATTCTCCGCTCCATTCCCACTCTGACCTCTCCGTCCTCGGCCTCCTACACTGTTCCAATGAAGCTCAACGCAAGCTCGAGGAACAGCACCTCATCTTTCGTTTAGGCATTTTACAGCCTTCTGGACTCAACATCGTGTTCAACAATTTCAGAGCATTGCCCCTTTGCCCCTATTTTGTTTCCCTTCTTTTTTAACATCCTATTTTTTTTCTCTTTCCCATGGCAGCTGGTGATAACTCCCCATCTAGACTCATTTTTGTTCCTTTAACTTGTCCCATTACCATCTCATATTTTCCCATCATTCCTTTTGTCTCTCTAATCTCTCCTGCCTTCCACCCTATCACAGACCTTCCTTTTTGTTCTTTCCTCCCCGCCCCCCTCTCGCTGCCCCTGCACTTCCTTAAGAACCTGTTACATCTCAAACCTTTCCAGTTCGATGAAGGGTCATCGACCTGAAATGTTAACTCTTTTTCTCTCTCCAGATGTTGCCTGGCCACCTGAGATTTCCAGCATTTTCTGTTTTTACATTCGAAAATAGTGATGTCTGTAAACAAAATGTATTTTTATTTTCATAGTATATTACTGGTGCTCACAACTATATTCTTTTTTTTTCATTTTCCTTTGCACAGGTTATAAATATATCTGGTATCTCCATAGGTGTTGGGTTGTCTTCAGCGTGTGACACTCTCATATCTCAGGTAGGCGCGGATTCCAGACTGTACTGCACCTGGATCTTTAACTAGCGGAGAAATGTACTTTTTTCCCTTTCTTAAACTTCACTAATGTATTCTCCTGTTTGGCTCTGAGGGTAAATACACTTGACACCATGGAACTGATTTCCATCTAATTGCTGTCTAATTTCTATGGTAATTCTAATCTCATTTCACAATTGATTGTGATTCTAATGCAAATTCTAACCCATGCTGATTGTAATGTCATTTCAATGCTTTACTGATTCCAGAACTCTGTCACCCCATTAATTTTGCTTGAAGGTAACCTTACAACAGCATGAGTGGATCTTTATGCAGCAATCTCTGTCACTGTCTCCAGTTTCAATAATTAATGAGACTCCCACGGAATTCAAATGCGATCTCCTGGCATAAAACTAAGATTGAGGCTCAGAAATAAAATGATACAGATTGACTGTTAAATAAACACCCAAAGGATAATTAAACAGTGAAAGGTTCATTATAATATTTGAGCATTCGGTGATTGCTCATGGCCTTTGGTCAGGCACAAAATATAATTAAAAGCATATTTATTTGGTTCCACATATGTTTATGAATTCCTACTATTCCATTACTCACAAGATAATTACAGGCAAGAAAGGTCGTTCAGCCTATTTTAATTAATTTATCTGGAAGGAGCCTGAAGCCCCCCCCCCCCCACCTCCCATTCCAGCAACAATTTGTTTCTTAAATGGTTCCAAGCTTTTTGCCATCGCAATTCGCTGTGGAAATCCATTCCATGTGTTGATCATCACTCTGTGTGAATACGAATATTCTGATATCAATTTCAAATAGACCTTATACTAGTGTGAAACCTAGTGCTCGCCTGTCCTAATGTCGCCTCGTACGGCTCGGTGTCAAATTTTGTTTGATAATCGCTCCTGCAAAGCACCTTGGGACATTTTACCGTGTTAAAGGCGCTATATAAATGCACGTTGTCCTACACTCTCAATTTAATATCAGTAACATTCCACGCGTGCCTATTCCATTCCCTTTGTTGTGTTATGAACCTCTGTAAGATCACCACCTGGATGCGCCCATTCCGGGCTGAAAAGCCAGTGGTTCAACATTGTTTCTTCTAACTGTTCGATATTCACGATCAGCCTTCTAGTTTTTCAGTCCACTGCCTCCAGTGTATTCTGGGCAACCAGAGGTGGTCAAGCTGTGCAAGATGCACCTGCTTTTACACCACATTGCCCGGTTGTAGCTTTATAAGGAGGTGTTCTCATTGAAATGTACAAAATTCTTACAGGGCTTAACAGAGTAGATGCAGGGAGGATGTTTCCTTTGGCTGAGTAGTCTAGAACCAGGGGTCACAGTCTCAGAATAAAGGGGTTGGCCATTTAGGACTGAAGAGAAATTTCTTCGCTCACAGGGTGGTGAATCTTTGGAATTATCGACTCGAGGGCTGTGGATACTCAGTCATTGAGTATATTCAAGACATCTTGAAGGAATCGAGGGATATGGGGATAGTGCAGGAAAGCGGAGTTGAGGTAGACGATCAGCCATGATATTGAATGGCGGAGTAGGCTTGAGGAGCCGAAAGCTCTACTCCTGCTCCTAATTCTTATGTTCTTAATAGGCCGAGAATATTCAACTCTTCCCTCCCGATTTACATTCTATTTACTTGACCCAGTAGCTGTCCGTTAAATCTGTTCCCATGGTGTCACCGTTGGTGTTGTAATCACTTGTTAGTCATGTGGTCACTGCGGACCAACGATGGATGGGATTTTTCAGTCCCCTTATTTCCCCAAACCAAACGCAGTCTTCAAAACCAAGGAGCAAAGGTTACTGCAAAAGAGACCAGTGAGCCATTAATATGCAAAACGAAACACACTATCCCTGCACCTCCTTCTTCAGTGTAATGTTGGGCTGACCACATTGTTTCGTTTGAGGTGATGGAAGATGTAGTGGATACCCTATGTATTTTCCAGTATGCAATCAGGGTTTTTCGACAATAGGCTGTGCTGATCCAAATATGAGAGAGATTACAACAATATGTATGAATAAAGAAGATACAAACCACTAGACCACTTTCTGCAGGCTAAACTACTGCTTGGGATTTATTCATGAATATAATGATACACAGAAGCAGCAAAACATAGAATATGCAATAGGAAATTTCGTGTTTGGGAAATAAATTGTATCCAATAAAGTTATGTAATCAGTCCAAAAGACATTGCAACACTGCAATAAAAACTATATGCACTGAACAAATTTATGTCCTGATTTTCAGGCATATGGCTGCAAAAACTTGAAGCGAATTGGAGTAATTCTGCAAAGAGGGATTCTCATTTTAATGATAGCCTGCTTTCCCTGCTGGGCGCTCTTCATTAACTCCAAACACATCCTGTTGGCTTTCAAGCAGCCTCCCGAGGTTGTCAAGTGAGAGTCCTTCCGTTTTATGGTGTTTGTGTGTAAACTTTTACAGAAAGTCAAGGAGCGGGGTAGGGGAGGTTGGGGGGGAAACAGAGCAAAGCGGGGGGGGGGGGGGTGCGGGGAGCGAACTGGGTGGGAGGAGGGGGATGGTAGGGGGTGTAGGGGGAATAGAGCAATGCAGGGAGCGGAGCGGGAGGGGGGAGGAAGGGGAGCGGAGCGGGGGTGGGAGGAGGAGGAAGAGCACAGGAGTGAGGGAGGAGAAACCCTAGCATTAACGATGGCATTTACATTCTTAAAACCACATCAAAAAAAAATTCTGGTCTTTTTCTTTTTTTTCCCCCCTTTTTAAAAAAAAAACACTAGGGTAGTGAGAATGCTTTGTTCTAAACACACTCCCCATAGAGCTCCCCCTTAAGCAAGTTTTTTTTAATGATGGCTGTTGCTGTAGTTTAAACTCCCACCTTGTTGGGAGCTGTACGCAATGCTTGTTAAACACCAGACCAGACTGCTCCGTGCCGATACAAAAGCAATATACTGCGGATGCTGGAACTTGACATAGAAACCGAAAATTCTGGAGCTCCCAGCAGGTCGGGCAGCATCTGTGGAGAGAGAAACAGAGTTAACGTTTCAGGTCGGTGAAGGGTCATCTCTGTTTCTGCTCCATGTCCATGATGCATTGCACGACCTTCCTTGTCATAGGATCATAGACGTTTACAGCACGGAAGGAGGCCATTCGGCCCATCGTGTCCGCGCCAGCTTGTATTTTGAGTTTACCGTTGGTTCCCGATGGTTTCCGTATTGTTATCAGCATCGTGTATTTTTCTTGCAGGTTAACACACCTCTATGTGAAGATATTTATTCCTGCTCTTCCCGTAAGTAATTGTCAGCAGCATAAAGCTCGTTATTGAACTGAAGTCCGTTGTTCAAAAGTGAAATACTGCGGATGCTGGAAATCGGAAATGAAAACACAGAATGCTGGAAATACTCAGCGGGTCAGGCAGCATCTGTGGGGAGAGAAACAGAGTTAACGTTTCATCAGAACTGGAAAAAGTTAAAGGTGGAACAGATTTTAAGCAATGCCAGTGACGGGGAAAGTGGGGGGGGGAAAAGAACAAAAGGGAAGGTCTGTGATAGGGTGGAAGGCAGGAGAGATTAAATGACAAAAGGGATGATAGTACAAAGCAAAAGGACAACTACAAGAAACAAAAGATGAGTCTAGATGAGATGTAAATGGGGAAGGCAGAATCATCAACAGTTGTCAAGGGCAGAGGTTATGGTCTAAAATTGTTGAACTCTATGTTGAGTCCGAAAGGCTGTAAAGTGCCTAATCGAAAGATGAGGTGCTGTTCCTTGAGCTTGCGTTGAGCTTCATTGGAACAGTGTAGGAGGCCGAAGACAGAGTGGGTGGGAGTGCAGCGGGGAATTAAAGTGACAGGCGAACGGAAGCTCGGGGTCACGCTTACAGACTGAACGGAGGTGCTCCGCAAAGTCAGTTGTGGTACCTGAAATGGGGACAGACCAAATGAGTCCAATGAAGAAAGGTTGCCCTGTGGGGTTAGTGCACTGCCGGGTGTGGTCCTCAGCCACACGGATGAGGACCACTGCTCCGGTTTGATCCCAGTCTGCGCTGAGTTAGTTTATAACAACTGAACGGCGTTGATGCTGCCGCAGTCACCCTCGCCCTTCGTGAGCTAGATATAAAGAAAGACTTGCATTTAGTTATTCATTTCTTATTCATTCCGGGAGGTGGGCGTCGCTGGCAAGGCCGGCATTTGTTGCCCATCCCTAATTGCCCCTCGAGAAGGTGGTGGTGAGCCGCTTTCTTGAACTGCTGCAGTCCGTGTGGTGAAGGTGCTCTCTCAGTGCTGTTGGGGAGGGAGTTCCAAGGTTTTGACCCAACGACGATGAAGGAACGGCCAATATCTTTCCAAGTCAGGACAGTGTGTGACTTGGAGGGGAACGTGGAGGTGGTGGTGTTCCCACCAGCTCAGTGCCTTTCGCGACCACTTTGGCGCTTTACAGCCAATGGATAGTATTAGGCAGTCCCCCGTATCGAGGATGACTTGCTTCCACACCAAAAAGGGATGAGTTCACAGGTGTTTCAATGAAGGATCTGACATTCCAGGTCCCGAACTACATGCTGAAGGGTGGAAGGTGCCTGTGCGTGGATTATTTTAACGTGGGGTGACCGTTGCACACCAGCCACCACACGGGCCCGACAGAGCGAGGTCTTGGTCCAGGACAACTGGAGACCAGCTCTGCTGCACGGACCTAGCGCTCACCTACTCCCACTGTCCATAGATTGCAGTGTGGGCTGGACCGTGCTGCCCCCAGGACCTCGCCCCTCCTGGGGCCCAAACTCTCGCCCCAATGGCCTGCCCGTTTGATTAAAGGGGGGGGGGGGGGGCGCCGATGTGCACTCTGCATGGCTTCTGATGGCTTCCGCTGGGCCACCAGGGCAGCATGGGACCAGGGCTGCAGCCCGGCGCACAAGATGGAGTGTCCGGCTGCACGATAGTGGCCCGGACCATGCTAGGGCCACCATCGTCGGGCCGACCCGAGAGTCGACTGATCAACAGTCCGGGGCGCTGCTGCCCTCCCCTTTACTCACTGCCCCGAGAGCGGATGTCCGCCAGCTTCTCGACCCGCAAAGCTGGCGTTGACATCCGCCCATGCCAACCTCGCAGGGCGATTTCCCTTGAGGGGTTACCGCGGGGCGATGACATCATCTCTGGTTGTGCGCCGTCTCGGGGCACGGCACTACCATGGCAGCAGCTCTGCAACCTCCCGAAAATTCCCCAGAAGGCAGTAACGCCCCCCCCCCTCCCCCGGACAAAAACTGCCGGAGGGGCAATTTCACCCCCATAGTCTCCCGCATCTTGGACCAATGTAAGTGGCAGGTTCAGTGTTGATCCTGTGCGGGTCTGAATGTAATGCATGTAACTTGCTTGTCCATCTTGCCAGCGATTGATACAATTACCCGCTTTCGTAATGTTTCTTTTCATCTTTCTTAGGCAGCATATCTCTACGAGTTGGAGGCCCGATACCTTCAGAATCAGGTCGATGCACTGAGAATTTGATTTTATTTTTAATGATTATTGCTGTATGTGGAATTCTTGGTTCATGTCTATTGATTTGAAGTTTGACTGTCATCAACAAATTGGGTGATGTTGGAAAAGCAAACTATGCCAAGTGGCCCTGTAATGGGAGGGGGGTTGCACCAAGACCTGCTACGCTGCTGATTTCAGCACTACCTTTATGGGGAGGTGAAGGGCAAAGGTCACCTACCTCCCAGCAAGAGGGAAGGACAACTGGCAGTCCTGTCATCGCAGTTGCTTCCTCACCCCTCCATTGTCTTGGGGCAAACTTCTTCTGGCACCATGCCACCTGGAATAATTTCCTTTTGTTTTTATAAAGTCACTCACTAATAATGCACTGCACCGGTTTAGATCGACTTTACAACACGGAACCAACTGGTCTGTGCCGGTGTTTATGCTCCACACGGGCCTCCTCTCACCCTCCTTCACTTCACCCCATCAGCATATCCTTCTTTTCCTTTCTCACTCGAGCTTATCCAGCCTCCCCTTAAATGCATCGATACTATTCGCCACAGCCACTCCCTGTGGCAGCGAGTTCCACATTCTCACCGCTCTCTGGGTAAAGAGGTTTCTCCTGAATTCCCCATTGGATTTATCACTAACACCTTATATTTATGGCCCCTCGTTTTGGTCTCTTTCCACCCCCCCCCCCCCACTAGTGGAAATATCTTCTCTACATCTACCCTATCAATCCCTTTCATAGTCTTGAAGATCTCGATTAGGTCACCCTGCAACTTTTCTCTCTTCTAGAGAGAAGAGCCCCAGCCTGCTCAGTCTTTCTCGCTGGGTTCAAATGTCAGAACACAGTTTGAAAATGAGGAAGGTGCATGTATGAAGGCAACATGCCAACAGTTGCTTCCCAGACAGTATGTCTCAGGTGAAAACTTGCCTCTGAGCCACTGTGGGAACTGGATGAACTATTTTGTATTCCCTTGCCCAGGTACATGGAGACCAGTTGTGCTCCTGAAATCTGTGCAACTTTACAACATTTTTCAAAGTATTTACAGCACAGAAACAGGCCATTCGCCCCAACATGTCCTCTATTTCTTTCTCCCTCGTGTTTATCGAGCTTCCCCTTAAATGTATCTATACTATTCGCCTCAACCGCACCCTATGGTAGCGAGTTCCACATTCTCGCCACTCTCTCTGGGTAAAGAAATTTCTCTTGAGTTCCCTACTGGATTTATCAGTGACTATCTTATACAGCTATATAAGGTATTGGTGAGGCCACACCTGGAATACTGCCTGCAGTTTTGGTTTCCATATTTACGAAAGGATATACTTGCTTTGGAGGCAGTTCAGAGAAGGTTCACTAGGTTGATTCCGGAGATGAGGGGGTTGACTTATGAGGAAAGGTTGAGTAGGTTGGGCCTCTACTCATTGGAGCTCAGAAGAATGAGAGGTGATCTTATCGAATTGTATAAGATTATGAGGGGGCTTAACGAGGTGGATGCAGAGAGGATGTTTCCACTGATGGGGGAGACTAGAACTAGAGGGCATAATCTTAGAATAAGGGGCCGCCCATTTAAAACAGAGATGAGGAGAAATTTCTTCTCGGAGGGTTGTAAATCTGTGGAATTCGCAGCCTCAGAGAGCTGTGGAGGCTGGGACATTGAATAAATTTAAGATAGAAATAGACAGTTTCTTAAACAATAAGGGGTTATGGGGAGCGGGCGGGGAAGTGGAGCTGAGTCCATGATCAGATCAGCCATGATCTTATTGAATGGTGGAGCAGGCTCGAGGGGCAGTATGGCCTACTCTCCTGCTCCTATTTCTTATGTTCTTCTTGTGGCTTCCAGTTCTTGTATTGCCCACAGGTGGAAACATCCTCTCTCCAGTTTTGGACTGTGTGTTTCTACCGACAGGTTATAGAGTTGAAACAGCACCAGTTAATCCTGAGTTAGTCATCCTCTGTACACTTTCCCTTCTCCCAACCCACCCTTCTTCCCTGACATTTGACCTCAGCTTTCTTCTCTCCCCAAAGGAATCACAGGGTCACGAGAAGGACAGTGCCTCTTTTTTTTTTTAAAAAAGAGAATAACTTCTATTTCTGTTTTCTCTCAATGAGACACTTATCTCCTGCAGCTTATTCCTAAACTCCCTCCAACACTGCTCTTCAGCTGCTCGAAGTCTGGCAACTAGAACCTGGAAAAAGTGTCCTGGGCCAATATTTATCCCTCAATCAACATCACTAAAACAGATTATCTGGTCATTATCACAATGCTGTTTGTGGAAGCTTGCTGTGCGCAAATTGGCTGCTGCGTTTCGCACATTACAACAGTGACTACTCTCCAAAAGTACTTCATTGGCTGTAAAGCGCTTTGAGATGTCCGGTGGTCGTGAAAGGCGCTATATAAATGCAAGTCATTTCTTTTTCTCTTTTCTCCCTTTTTTCTCCTCTCTCTCTCTCTCTCTCTCTCTCTCTCTCTCTCTCTCTCTCTCTCTCTCTCTCTCTCTCTCTCTCTCTCTCTCTCTCTCTCTCTCTCCCTCCCTCCCTCCCTCCCTCCCCAGCCAGTGAGGTATTCAGTACAGCCTTGTACAGCCAGCTGATGATAGAATCGTGCGGCCCACTGTTCTGGTGCCAGCTTTCTGAAAGAGCTGCCCAATTAGTCCCACTCCCGTTCCCTTTCCCCGTAGACCTGCAAAAGGTTTCCCTTTCATGTATTTATCCAATTCCCTTTTGAAAGTTATTATTCAATCTGCTTCCCCTACCCTTTCAGGCCGATCACAACAACTCCCTGGGGAAAACACATTCTCTGCCTCTCCTCTCTGCTTTTGCCAATTGCCTTAAATCTCTGCCCTCTGGTTACCGACTCTCCTGTCAGTAGAAACCGTTTCTCCTTATTTACCCTATCAATTCTCCTCAAGGTTTTGAACACCCCTATTAAATTTCCCCTTAACCTTCTCTGCTCCAAGAAGAATAATCTCCCATTTCTTCACGTAACTGAAGTCCCTCATCCCTGGTACCATTGTAGCAAATCTCCTCTACTCCCTCTCCAAGGCCTCGACACTCTTCCTGAGGTGTGGTTCCCAGAATTGTACTCCATAATCCAGCTGAGGCCTAACCAATGGTTTAGCAGAACTTCCTTGCTTTTGTACACTGCCTAGTTATAAAGCCAAGGCTTTTTTTAAACCGCCTTATCAATGTGTCCTGCCACCTTCAAAAAATTGTGTACATAAACCCCCAGTTCTCTCTGTTCCTGCACCCGAATTATATTATTTTGTTTGTACTGCCTCTCTAGAGTTTAGAAGAATGAGAGGTGATCTCATTGAAACATACAAAATTCTTACAAGCTTGACAGGGAGGGTGTTTTCCCCCGGGCTGGGGAGTCTAGAGCCAGGGCTCACAGTCTCAATAAGGGGTCGGCCATTTAGGACCGAGATGAGGAGAAATTTCTTCACTCGGAGGGTGGTGAATCTTTGGAATTCTCTACCCCAGGGGGCTCAGTCTTTGAGTATACTCAAGACCGAGATCGATAGATTTTTGGACTCTAGGGGAATCGAGGGATATGGAGATCAGGCAGGAAAGTGGAGTTGAGGTCGAAGATCAGCCATGATCTTATTGAATGGTGGAGCAGGCTCGAGGGGCCGAATGGCCTAATCCTGCTCCTAATTCTTATGTTAATGTGTTCTCCTCATTCTTCCTTCCATCTGCCCATGTTACTGTCTATTGGATAAGCTAAATGGAAATAGCAAGGAAAACTGACTTTGGTTTGTTCCCACTCCAGGGAATAATTCTGCCACAAATTGTCACAGGGCTGGTCGCCAACGTCTTTAACGCTGTGGTGAACTACGTCTTTCTGTACGTGCTGATGCTGGGAGTGCCGTAAGTAGCATTTTGCTTTCTTTTTTAAAAAAAAAGAAGTGAAAGCTATAATCATCTGTTTGTGGTAGTCCTACCCTATAGTTTTGTTTCACTTCTCCACCCCGCCCCCCCCACCAGCCCCCAGGCTATTTGCATGAAACATAGAAAATAGGTGCAGGAGTAGGCCATTCGGCCCTTCGAGCCTGCACCACCATTCAATATGATCATGGCTGATCATGCAACCTCAGTACCCTATTCCTGCTTTCTCTCCATTCCCCTTGATCCCTTTAGCCATAGGGCCAGACCCAACTCCCTTTTGAATATATCTAACGAACTGGCCTCAAAAACCTTTGTGATAGAGAATGCCATAAGTTCACAATTCCCTGGGTGAAGAAGTTTCTCCTCATCTCGGTCCTAAATACGTTACCCCTTATCCTTAGACTGTGACTCCTGGTTCTGGACTTCCCCAACATCGGGAGCACTCTCCCTGTATCTAACCAGTCCAGTCCCGTCGGAATTTTATATGTTTCTATGAGATCCCCTCTCATTCTTCTAAAGGGTGAGTAACGGAGGTGTACAATCCTCCGCTTGAAAATTCTCCCGCTGATTATTTCAAAAACTGAAATTGATAGATTTTTGTTCGGCAAAGTGATAGAGGGTTAGGGAGCCAAGGAGGGAAGATGGAATTAAGACACAGATTAGCCATGATCTAATTGAGTGGCGGAGCAGGCTCGAGGGGCTGAATGGGGAGCAGGCTCGAGGGGCTGAATGGCCTGCTCCTGTTCTATGTGCTGACGGGACACTTGAAAGAGAGCGCGAGATATAGAATATGCAGAGAGGAAAGAGAAATGTGGGACACAAGAGGGTAGGTCCACTTAGTGGAACATAGTTCAAAGCATCATGTAGCCTATAGATTCAGCTGCCGGCTTGCGTGCATACTTAGAAATTTGTACTAATTTCCAATGTAAATAGGAGATGATTTCCAACATTAACGACAGCAATTTATATAGCGTCGTTAAGATAATAAAACGTCCCGAGGCGCTTCACAGGTGCGTTGTCAAACAAAATTCGACACCGAGCCACATAAGGAGATATTAGGGTAGGTTTTAAGGAGCGTCTTAAAGGAGGAGAGAGAGGTAGAGAGGTAGAGAGGTTTCCAGAGCTCGGGGCCGAGGGAGCTGAAGGCACGGCTGCTAACGGTGAAGCGATTGAAAATTGGGGATGGGCAAGAGGAGAGATTGGTGGAGCACAGATATCTTGGAGGGTTGTCGGGCTGGAGGAGGTTACAGAGATAGGGAGGGGCAAGGCCATGGAGGGGGTTTGAAAACAAGGATGAGAATTTTAAAATCCAGAAACCCAACAAACCGATGTCCAGCATCCAGAACAAAGAGCTGAGTCTGTACAAGAACTGGGCCTACAGCACCATCGGTGGTCAGTCGATCTCCTTGGCCCTGTGCACCGGGCCTACAGTACTATCGGTGGTTGGTCGGTCTCCTTGGCCCTGTGCACCTTAATCTCGGGCCAAACACTGGGCCCGTGGTTCTTGGGGAATGTGGTGTTCAGTCTGACCGATGACGAGAAACTCCCGTTCATAGTTTGCAAAATCCGCCCCTGTGGGTTCACCCTCCGATTTCCCATTCGACCGTTTCTGCCTTGGCGGTGTCCTGCACTGTGGGCCTTAACGCTGGGTCATTGAATAAATTTAAGACGGAGATGGACAGTTTCTTAACTGATGAGGGAAGGGGTTATGGGGAGCGGGCAGGGAAGTGGAGTCCATGATCGGATCGGCCGTGATCGTATTAAATGGCTGAGCAGGCTCGAGGGGCCGTATGGCCTAGTGCTCCTATTTCATATGTTCTTAACCCTTCATTTGTATTTCTCCATTTAACAACAAAAAGAGAAGCCAAATTGAACATGGTTGGGGAAATTACAGGCGTGAACCTTCAATGGATGAGGTTCAAGTATGATTAATGCATTCCTACTATATTTGTGTGTGCTGTTTTTACAGCTGGATTAATCTGTTGTAACTGGGTTCACGACTATGTGAAATTAGTACACGCAAGAATATAGTACCAGTACGTTGAGCGCTGATTCACTGAACCAACCTTTCTCTCTTTATTACGTTTTCTCGGCCACCCCACACAATTTCAAGAAGACCTCCATTTTTGTCTTGTAATCTTAAAAAAAAAAAAATTGTTCTCTGGATGTGGCGAACACTGTTAAGGCTATAGTTGATGCTTAAACCTAGATGCACTGTCAGAGGTGCCGTCTTTCGGATGAGACGTCAAACCAAGGCCCCGTCTGCTCTCTCGGGAGGATGTAAAAGATCCCACGGCACTATTTCGAAGAAGAGCAGGGGGATTCTCCCCGGTGTCCTGGGCCTATATTTACCCCTCGACCAACACCTAAAAACAGAATTTCTGGCCGTTACCACGTTGCAGCTAGTGCATGCTAACAGTGTGTGAATTGGCTGCTGCACTTCCTAGATTACAACAGTACCTATTCTGTGCCACCGCCAATTGCATCTTCCTCTCCCCTCCCCTCTCAGCGTTCCGAAGGCAATGCTCCCTCCGCGACACCCTGGTCTATTCCGCAGTCACCCCCAGCACCCCCTTCCCGTTTTGATAAGGTGAACTCTCATTGACGAGTGGCCCAGGTCTGCCTTTAACACGTGAATGTGGTGTTTTTCAGAGGCTCCGCTGCTGCCAATGTAGTGTCTCAGTATTGCCAAGCTATTCTCCTGTTCGTATACATTCGAAGGAAAAAGTTGTACGTTGGGACTTGGACAGGTAATGAAATATTCATCTGGGAGGAGACGCGTGTGGAATACAAACACCAGCACCGGCTAGTTATGCCAAATGGCCTGTTTCTGTGCCGTATAGTCTCTGTATTTTGGTGTAATTTGAAACATTTTCCATTTTCTGTTTTTCTCCCTTTTACGGTGCATTCTGCTGGTGTACGGTCCCATGGGTGCTCCCAACTCGCCAGTACCCAATCGGTGAGCTTAGATGCTGAATGCCAGCAAGCGTTTTGACATTCATAGAATCGTAGAAGTTTACAGCACAGAAGGAGGCCATTTCGGCCCATCGTGTCCCTGCCGGCCGACCAAGAGCTATCCAGCTTAATCCCACTTTCCAGCTCTAGGTCCGTAACCCTGCAGGTTACAGCACCAAGTGTCCATCCAAGTACTTCTTAAATGTGGTGAGGGTTTCTGCCTCTACCACCCTTTCAGGCAGAGAGTTCCAGACCCCCACCACACTCTGCGTGAAGAAATTTCCCCTCAAATCCCCTCTAAACCTTCTACCAATTACTTTAAATTTATGTCCCCTTGGTTGTTGACCCCTCTGCTAAGGGAAATAGGCCCTTTCTATCCACTATATCTAGGCCCCTCATAATTTTATCCACCTCAATGAGGTCTCCCTTCAGCCTCATCTGTTTCAATGAAAACAAACCCAGCTTATCCAATCTGTCCTCACAGCTTAGATTCTCCACTCCCGGCAACATCCTCGTAAATCTCCTCTACCCTCTCCAGCGCAACCATGTCCTTCCTGTAATGCGGTGACCAGAACTGCACGCAGTACTCCAGCTGCGACCTAACTAGTGTTTTATAACGTTGAGGGGATTGCAGCCAAGCCTGGTCCTGCCCTCACCCGATGTACAGATGCTTTCCACCAGCAATCACTGGACAGTAGCTGGATGTGGAACCGCTGGCTATCGTGGGTCCCCCTTCCTGGCTTAAGAGGTGTTGCGGTGAATCGTAGTGGCTCCGCGACGAGCGAGGTGAGGTCAGCGAACTCATCACAGGATCAACTCTGGGATCCCCCCCCCCCCTCCGTGTTATCTGGCTCAGTGCACTGGGCAACGCGCTTACCCATTACTACATCAGGAAAGGTAGCAGAATTTGAAAATGACTGATGCGTGTCCTGAAGAGTTGCTTGCAAGCCAGGATGCGGAGACCCATGGAAGAGGGCGAGATCTGCAGATAACTGCCAAGGCCTGTCTGACAGCCAGCCACAAGGAAGGTGCAGAGTGCAGGTAGCAGACCCAGTGAAGGAGGCCATAGGGTCAGGAATGTGCAAGATACAACATGCCCCTCTTTTTTTTTTTTCCCCCCCATGTTTGGAGGTGGTTATACAAAACAAAGCAGAGCCACCATCACTGACCTTGCTGACACCGGGTAACCCAGTTCGGGCAATGACCTTCCTGGCCTTTTATGGGCGTTGCATTTCTTCGTGAGCAAGTTGGCAAGCGATCTGTGTCCAGACCTCTGCATTTGTCATTATTTAGCCAGCCTTTGAAAAGTGCCCAGGGTGACCTATCCCCCAGTGTGCTGCCTACTCTCGATGGGAGAAGCAGCTGACAGTCGCTCAGTGACGTTACCTGATGAGCACGACTGAGATCACAGGTTCACGTGAATTCAACCTTGTCCTGAAAATGACCAGTTTGCAATCCACAACTTGAAGCTGGACATTGGGACCAGCAGATTGTCTGTCGTGCATTTCCTCCCTTAATCTCCGCCAACAGTTTCTACAATTCACTTTGTACATTGTGTCAACTGTGCCATTTTGTTCTTGCTTAGGATGGTCCACGGACTGCCTGCAGGAGTGGGGCCACTTTATACAGCTGGCAGTGCCCAGCATGCTTATGATGTGCATTGAATGGTGGACGTATGAAATTGGAATTTTCCTCGCAGGTAAATAAACCAACAACCCTTTGTCAAAACCTCTGGCTTGTTTTCTTAAGGAGCAAAAGCCTTTTTGTTGGGCATAGTCCACTTCAAATTAAGAGGCAACACCGGTGAAATAATTTACAGCATAGGTATAAAATAAATACAATGGCTAGCATTTATATAGTGCCTTTAATTAGAACATAAGAATTAGGAGCAGGAGTTGGCCATACAGCCTCGTGCCTGCTCCGCCATTCAATAAGATCTTGGCTGATCTTCAACGTCAACATAACTTTCCCGCCCGATCCCCATATCATTTGATTCCCCCAGAGTCCAAAAATATATCGATGTCAGTTTTGAATATACTCAGACTCAGCATCCACAGCTCTCTGGGGCAGAGAATTCCAAAGATTCACCACCCTCGGAGTGAAGAAATCTCTCCTCATCTCGGTCTTAAATGGCCGACCACTTATCCTGAGACTGTGACCCCTGGGTCTAGACTCTCCAGCCCGGGGAAACGTTCTCTCGGCATGTAGTAAAACATCTCCAAATGCTTCACGGGAGTGTTATCAAACAGAATTTTGCATTGAAGCACATAACAACAGCAACTTGCATTTATGTAACGCCTTTAACATCTCAAACACAATTTGATACCGAGCCACGAGATATTAGGACAGGTGACCAAAAGCTTGGTCAAAGAGGTACTTTTTAAGAGAGGAGAGAGGAGAGAGGAGAGAGGAGAGAGGAGAGAGGAGAGAGGAGAGAGGAGAGAGGAGAGAGGAGAGAGGAGAGAGGAGAGAGGAGAGAGGAGAGAGGAGAGAGGAGAGAGGAGAGAGGAGAGAGGAGAGAGGAGAGAGGAGAATTCCAGCGCTCAGGGCCGAGGCAGCTGAACGTTAATGGAATTGGGAATGGGGGACTCAGAGCTCGGGGAGTAAATGTGGAGTTTATTACCCTCAATGTCTAGGCAATGGGGTGAGGCCATTTTAAAAAGCGCAAACAATACAGGTACAACGTCCCAAATCCGGAATTCCGAAAACCGGAATTGTCCGAAAACCCAACATTATTGAGGCAGCCAAGATGGCGACAACAGGCGGCGAGGGAACCGGTAAGAAATACAGCGCCGGGAGGGGCCGCAGGCGTTTTGAATCGGCGGGCAGCGAGGAGTCGAGGAGCGGGTGGCGAGGAGCGCCAACAGCGATATCTGTCTGAAATCCGGCAAAACCCAAAAACCGGCACGGACTCAGTCCCGGGGTGCTGGATTTCAGACATTGTACCTGCATTAGGAGATATCACGAGTACTGTGTACAGCTCTTGTCAGCAAACTACAAGTGAGACCTGCCCTCGCTCCAATCACCGACCTGGACCTTGATGACGTCGCTCTTCACTGCCGTCGCCCTCCTGCACCAGCTCGCGCTGTACCTTGCCGTGGTACGCCACCACGCTGCCCATGGCTGCCGCTCGATGCTCCTTTTATGGCCCCGCCCTGCTGCTGATGGTCTCTCGCAGGTCGGGGTGAAGGAGCGGTGAGAGAATGTAGAGGGCTGTGATCGGGACCCGGGAGAGGCGTGAGTTTGAGGCCCAGAAGAGTCGAGGGCCCAGGGGCAGCACGGGCCCAGCCCACACTGCGATATGTGCGCGCACTGGGCCCGTGCAGCAGAGCTGGTCTCCAGTCATCTTGGGTAATCCTTGCCACTGGACCAAGACCTAGCGCTGTCAAGCCCGTGTGGTGGCTGGTGTGTAATGGCCACCACACGTTAAAAAAATCCACGCACAGGCATCTTCCAGCCGTCAGGATGTAGTTCGGGATCTGGAATATTAGGTCCTTCATTGAAACACCTGTGAACTCGTCCCTTTTTGGCGTGGAAGCAAGTCATCCTCGTTTCAAGGGACTGCCTATGATGACGATGACAAGTGAGAATATGTAACTGCTGGAGACGGTGCAGAATAATGAGTGATTCAGAGTGTAAGAGCGATAAGTCGTGAGGAAAAGTTTAAAATAAACTCAAACTCTGCACTACAAACTAGAGAAGACAGTCGAGGGAGGGAAGCTTTGTTGGTGTATATAAAATATTAAACGGCTTGCATAAGGTAAATCCTGAATATTACTTTTTTTTTTAAAAGCGAGTAGGACCAGATATAAATTAACAAAAGATATTTTAAATGACATCCCATAATAGATGATGTGTCTGGAATAATTTGCCAGTGGCTCAGTGGATCACCCTCTCGCCTCCTGAGTCGGAAGGTTGTGGGTTTAAGCCCCACTCCAGAGATGAGCACTGCACTGTCGGAGGTGCCGTCATTCAGATGAGGCGTTAAAACGAAACCCTGTCTGCTCCTCCCAAGTGGACATAAAACCTCCCATGGCACTATTTCGAAGAAGAGCAGGGCCGTTACCCCGGTGTCCTGGGCCAATATTCATCCCTCAACCAACACCACTAGTCATTATCGCATTGCTGTTTGTGGGAGCTTGCTGTGCGCAGATTGGCTGCCACGTTTCCCTACATTACAACAGTGATTGCACTTCAAAAAATGTACTTCATTGGCTGTAAAGCGCTTTGGGTCGTACTGAGGTTGTGAAAGGCGCTATAGAAATGAAAGACCTTTTTTTTTAAATCTTTCTTTGACATTTCATTTATTATTTAAAATCTGTACTGTTCCCTTTTCACAGGACTAGTAAATGAAGTCGAACTCGGGGCCCAGGCCATTATCTGTCAAGTTTTATCGATAGCATACATGGTAAGGCTGGAATTTCAGTGAGCCTATAAACAATGGCAGAACACCTGCTTAACCATTTTGTTTCATATTTTGGGGCTGGATTTTCGGGGCGATAATGACGGCGGGGCGGGAATAGTTTGCGCCTCAGTAGGTAAGTTTGGGCAGCTGGGCCCTGCGTCGGGGGGCACAGCGCTAAGGGAGGTGTTGTACACCTCTCTTGGCACAAGGATGGGAAACTCCCGAGCTAAAGAGTCATAAGAACATAAGAATTAGGAACAGGAGTAGGCCATCTAGCCCCTCGAGCCTGCTCCCGCCATTCAACAAGATCATGGCTGATCTGGCCGTGGACTCAGCTCCACTTACCCGCCCGCTCCCCATAACCCTTAATTCCCTTATTGGTTAAAAATCTATCTCTCTGTGACTTGAATACATTCAATGAGCTAGCCTCAACTGCTTCCTTGGGCAGAGAATTTCACAGATTCACAACCCTCTGGGAGAAGAAATTCCTTCTCAACTCGGTTTTAAATTGGCTCCCCCGTATTTTGAGGCTGTGCCCTGTCCGGTTTGTACTGGTCCCACCTCCCCCAGAACCGGTTCCAATGCCCCAGGAATTTGAATCCCTCCCTGCTGCACCACTGCTCAAGCCACGTATTCATCTGCGCTATCCTGCGATTCCTACTCTGACTAGCACGTGGCACTGGTAGCAATCCCGAGATTACTACTTTTGCGGTCCTACGTTTTAATTTAGCACCTAGCTCCTTAAATTCGTCTCGTAGGACCTCATCCCTTTTTTTTACCTATATCGTTGGCCAGGAGTGCTCCGAGTGATGCCAGGGAGGGATTGGGAGGGGGGGGGGGAAACTAAAAATAAAAAACATAAACATTGCCCCCGCAACACAAACCACACACACAACAATGAAAAGAACAAACGCTCGCACTTGCTTTTGTTGTACGTTACCTTCCTCCCCACTGCCGACATGGCTGGACTGCTCTGATCTCCCAGGCGGTCATTTCGGGCGGGTGCATCGGTCAAAAGTCCAACCTCACGCCGGTGGCTCAACCAGGGGCGTTGCACACCGGGCGCAGCTCCCCGGGGCGCACAAAACCGGAAAATCCAGCCTTTAAAATTGTGCTTCAACTCGAGAGGTGGAGCTGTGTGTGCAGCTTTTCTTCTTTTTTTAAAAAAAAATCTTTATAGTATTTTATCTCATCAACATGGCTCAAAACCACTTCCTGAATTACTTTCCATTTTATTAGGGTGATCAATTTATTAAAAGGATGTGCTTATTTGTACTGCCAAAATGGCCGCCAGGCTCCACCCTTTGTCTATGATTGGTTCCCTCGGAGGATAAGCCACGCCCCTGAAGTTTCACAGGAATGTGTCACTGGAACCGCTCATCCCAAGGTCTCACTGACTTTGCAAGTTGTAACTCGATCCACTTTGACTTAGGACAGAGCGCTCCAGAAGACAGCAAGGACCAGCCAAAGTGCCTTACCTCAGTCCGAGTGCATGCCTCCCCCAGCCAAAGTGCCTTACCTCAGTCCGAGTGCATGCCTCCCCCAGCCAAAGTGCCTAACCGGCGGGAGGGGGAAAAAGAGAGAGTCGGGAGGGGAGGAAGAGAGTTGGAGAGGTCCGGGGCCTGAACGGGGCGAAGGGAGTCGGAGCATGTCTGTCAAAAAAAAGTGCAGTACAAATAGTTACACTGTTAAAACAGGCAATGCCAAACTGTCAGCCATGGCTCAGTGGGCAGCACTCTTGCCTCTGAGTCAGAAGGTCGCGGGTTCAAGTCCCACTCCAGAGACTTGAGCACAAAAATCCAGGCTGACACTCCCAGTGCAGTGCTGAGGGGGTGCCGTCTTTCGGACGAGACGTTAAACCGAGGCCCCGTCTGCTCTCTCTCTGGACGTATAAGATCCCACGGCACTATTTTGAAGAAGAGCAGGGGAGTTATCCCCGGTGTTCTGACCAATACTTATCCCTCAACTAACACAACAAAAACGGATTGTTTGGTCGTTATCACATTGCTGTGTGTGGGAGCTTGCTGTGCGCACATTACAATTGGCTGTAAAGCGCTTTGGGACGTCCGATGGTCATGGAAGGCGCTATATAAATGCAAGTCTTTCTTTCCCCCACAGATCTCTTTGGGATACAGTGTGGCTGTAAGTGTCCGTGTGGGTAATGCGTTGGGTGCCAGGAAGCCAATGCAAGCAAAAACCTCCGCCAGAGTTGCTCTTTGGTGCTCAGGTGAGTGCCTGGTTTGCAATTTATTACATTATTATCTAATTACTTGCCTACAGAGTTGAAAAGGGAATTGGATATTGTGGTGTATTTGCTTCATGGGTTCTTTGCTTAAGAATTCAGTTACACATTTACTGTTTTTAAAAAAAAAAAAAGCTGGCTGGTTTATTAGCGAAGGTTTAACAATCAAACTGCACCCCACCAGTTCACCCACCAGGCTCACAACTGCACACCTCATCGTGGAGAACCTGAACTCCATTAACTGGGGTTTTATTGAGTCTTGTGAACACCACGTGACTGGCTGAGCCACTCAGTGTAACAGCTCCACAAGCCGGTGAGCATACCCACCGGTGGGTACATTACATCAGATATATACTTAAAAAGGAAACGTTTGTAGGGCTGTGGGGAAAGAACAACGGGATTGACCTCTGCTTTCTCAGAGCACCAGCACAGGCACAATGGGCTGAATGTAAATTTAATGTCGACATTTCCCATTTAGTTTTGATCTGTCACGATGCAGTACAGATTCTGGCCAGTAAGTGGCTCCGTGGGGAAGGAGTTTGTGGGGTCTCTCTCTCTCTGCTCCAAACAACAGCCATGCCTCAAACTAGAAACTTGCAAATCAGAGGTACTGAGCCTAAATATTAGGAAGATTTTATTTTATTTTGCTACACTCCTAAATGGACCAAGGCATTGCCCATGATCAGTTGATGAATGTAAATTAATTTTATATATATATTATATATAATATATTATATATATTATATTATATATATTATATTATATTATATCATATTATATTAATTATAATATATTATATCAAATATATTATATCAAATATATTATATTATATTATATCATATATTATATCAAATATATATTATATTATATAATATATATATCTGATATATCATAGATATATATTATATAGAGATATAGATATCACACACTGATTGGTTGGGCCGGCCGATGTGATCCCAGAGATCCGTACAAAACCTGTATGATCCTGGGATACGTAGGCCCGTACGCTGGCCTTCGCCTGGAGCCCCAGGACCACAAGTCACAGAACCTCCATCACCACCAGGTACTTTTGGAGACATTATTGCGGTCGGACGCATCCGCCCACAGGAAGCCTCTGAACACTAATTCTGGGCCAATATATATGTATGTACTGAGCATGGGGATATTGGGGCTGGGAATGGAGTGTGTGTGTAAGCGCGGGCGTGTGTACAGAGGCACTAGTGTGAAAGGTGGCGTCGTCTGAGCAGATGCGATGGAGACTGAGAAACTGGGAGAATGCAATGGAGTCCTTGCAGGACACTGGGTGGGAAGAAGTTTAGTCCAGGTAGCTGTGGGAGTCCGTGGGCTTATAATGGATACTGGTCGAAAGCCTATCCCCAGAAATGGAGACGGAGAAGTCGAGGAAGGGTAGGGAAGAGTTGGAGATGGATCATGTGAAGGTGAGGATAGGGTGGAAATTGGATGCAAAATGAATGACATTTTCAGTTCAGGGCGAGAGCAGGAAATGGCACCGATACAGTCATCAATGTACTGGAAAAATAGGTGAGGGCGGGGACCCGAGGACTGGAACAAAGAATGTTCCACATATCCCACGAAAAGGCAGGCATAGCTAGGACCCATGCGGGTTCCCATAGCAACACCTTTAATTTGGAGGGTGTGAGTGGAGTTAAAGGAGAAGTTGTTCAATGTGAGAACAAGTTCAGCCAGTCGGAGGAGGGACTGGTTGGCCCTCTGCTCGAGGAAGAAGCGGAACGCCCTCAGGCCATCCTGGTGGGGGATGGAAATGTAGAGGGATTGGACGTCCGTGGAGAAAAGGAGACGGTTGGGGCCGGGAAACTGGAAACTGTTAAAATGATGGAGGGTGTCGGAGGAGTCGCGGATGTAGGTGGGAAGAGAGTGGACAAGGGGAGAAAAAGTAGTCGCGATAGGACGAAATAAGTCCTGTGGGGCAAGAACGGGCTGAAACGATGGGTCTACCGGGGCAGTTCCACCCCCATCATCTTATGTTTTTTTATTCTTTTTTTCTCTTTGTCTCCTAACGGCAGCTGGTCATTATTCCGCCATTCACGCCCTATCCACATTAACCTTTTTCTAACTTCTGTCATTACCATCTCAATTGGACCCATCATTCCTTTTGTGTCTCTAATCTCTCCTGCCTTCCACCCTATCACAGACCCTCCCTTTTGTTCTTTCTTCCCCCTCCCCCTTTCAGAGCATTATAAGAATGTGTTCCTTTCGAACATTCGGCAGTTCTGACGAAGGGTCGTTGACCCGAAACATTAATTTTGGTTTCTTTCTCCATAGATGCTGCCTGACCCACTGAGATTTCCAGCATTTTCTGTGTTTATCTCCACATAACTGAATTCCTTTATCCCAGGTACCATTCTGATGACACTGAAGCTGGTTGAAGGAATAAACATAGAAACATAGAAAATAGGTGCAGGAGTAGGCCATTCGGCCCTTTTGAGCCTGCACCACCATTCAATAAGATCATGGCTGATCATTCACCTCAGTACCCTTTTCCTACTTTCTCTCCATACCCCTTGACCCCTTTAGCCGTAAGGGCCACATCTAACTCCCTTTTGAATATATCTAACGAACTGGCCTCAACAACTTTCTGTGGTAGAGAATTCCACAGGTTCACAATTCTCTGAGTGAAGAAGTTTCTCCTCATCTCGGTCCTAAATGGTTTACCCCTTATCCTTGACTGTGACCACTGGTTCTGGACGTCCCCAACATCCCCAACATACAATTGCAAAAGAGCAGAAAAGTTCCACATCGCCTTTTAGTTTGGGTACTTGGAAACTCCTGGACTGCAGTTTTATGTGGGAGTCGAGAGTTATGGGGAACAGGCAGGGAAGTGGAGTTGAAGCCAAGATCAGATCAGCCATGTTCTTATCAAATGGCGGAGCAGGCTCGAGGGGCCTTATGGCCTACTCCTGCTCCTATTTCTTGTGTTATTGTGTTACCTAGAGCTTTAAACAGATAATTTTTTAATACCTTGTATCCCTTTTTAATTAGCAATTCCATGTGGGTCTATTTCAACAGGGTCCTGTGCGTTGGTGATCTGCGTGATCCTGGCAGCGATAAAGAATGTGGTGGGTTATATCTTCACCACTGACAGGTGAGTAAAATAAAACTTTTGCAGACTGTAAACACTGGTCTGCCTGCACTTTACAAAGTGAATTTACAAACGTCTAAAAGCTCTGACACCTGTCTCTTTCCTCTTGTAGAGAAATTATTGAGCTGGTTGAAAAACTCGATCCATTAATTGCTACTTACCACTTGTTTGATGCTATAACTGTGAGTATTTTTTTTAAATGCTTCATGTTTGTTTTTAAATATTTAAAAAATTAATTCAGAGTAAAAGTTGAGTTCAAAATGTATTAATGTTTATATATTTGTATAACAAAAAAAACATTATCTGGTCACTATCACATTACTGTTTGTGGGAGCTTGCTGTGTGCAAATTGGCTGCCACGTTTCCTACATTACAACAGTGACTACACTCCAAAAGTACTTCATTGGCTGTAAAGCACTTTGAGATGTCCGGTGGTCGTGAAAGACGCTATATAAATGCAAGTCTTTTTCTTTCTCCTCTCTAAATTGAGGACAGGTTGCACAGACTAGGCAAGATTAAGCTGTGACCTAATTGAGGTGTTTAAAGGAGTTGCTAGGATGGATAGATACAAACGATTTCCTCTGGTGGGGGAAATCCAGAACAAGGGGCATAACCTTAAAATTAGAGCCAGGCTGTTCAGGAGTGATGTCAGGAAGCACTTCGTCACACAAAGGGTGCTGGGAATCTGGAACTCTCTTTCTATGTTTCTATAGGAAGGGGGTACTAAAGTTTCATGTTCAGCCATGAACTCATTGAATGGCGGTGCAGACTAGAAGGGCTGAATGGCCTGCTCCTGCACCTATTTTCTATGTTTCAAAAAGCTGTTGAGGCTGGGGATCAGTTGAAAAATGTCAAAACTGAGATTGACAGATTTTTCTTAGGCGAGGGTATTAATGGTTACGGAACCAAGGCGGGTAGATGGAGTTCAGACGCAGATCAGTCATGATCTAATTGAATGGCAGAACAAGCTCGAGGGGCTGAATGGCCTCCTCCTTTTCCCGTCACTTTATTGGGAGTAGCCTTCGGCTTTGAGCACGGGTTCTAACGTTTACTGCTGTCCTGTAAGAGCCTAAACACAACAGCGATTTTCCTATCACCGTAATACAGCAAATTTACTGAAGGAAAATATCACGTAGGCTGCCCAATACATTGCAAAAGTCACCATTCTTCATGCGTGAGTTTAAACAGCGAATGTAATCAGCCTATTAATCCATTGAGATCATCGCAGCCGAGTTCAACACTGTCCACACCTAATGTCCTTTTTTAAAAAAAATTATTCATTCATGGGATGTGGGCGTCGCTGGCAAGGCCGGCATTTATTGGCCATCCCTAATTGCCCTCGAAGGTGGTGGTGAGTCACCTTAAATCGCGGCAGTCCATGTGGTGTCATCGTGGTTTGGTACAGCCGAGTGCCTTGATGGGCCATTTCAGGGGGGCAGTTAAGAGTCAACCACATTGCTGTGGGTCTGGAGTCACATATCGACCAGACCGGGTAAGGACGGCAGATTTCCTTCCCTAAAGGACATTAGTGAACCAGGTGGGTTTTTATGACAATCCGGTAGTTTCACGGTCACCATTACTGATACTAGCATTTTAATTCCAGATTTATTTAATTAATTAAATTTAAATTCCCCAGCTGCCGTGGTGGGATTTGAACTCGCGTCTCTGGATCATTGGTTCAGGCCTCTGGATTACTCGTCCGGTAACATAACCACAGTGTTTACTGTTCCACATGTGAAACAATTCCTCCACATTTCTCTCCACGGTCAGGGCATATTAACTAATATGTCCTTACTATACAGTACAAATGTACACGAGGCCCATGCTGGAGAGAAGGTCACTCTGTGACCAGTAACCTTTATTTGCCAGCACTGAAGTGGAGAAGGGGGGGTGGAGCTTCCCCTTTTATACCTAAAAGTCCAGGTTAGGCGTGTCTCCCACAAGTTCACCACCTAGTGGTCAGTGTTCTCTCAGTGCACAACTTGGGTCAGCTTATACATGGGTTACAATGACAGTGGAATACATGACATTAACTAACCGTGTATATAAGTACAAGTCGTTGTCGTTGTTGTGTGAACCCTGAATTTTCTTTTACCCTACCCACCCGAACTCAGGAACTTGAGATGGTCCAAAGCTCTGCTGCCCCCGTGTCCTAACTCGCACCGAGTCCCGCTCACCCATCACCCTCTGTGCTCGCTGACTTACATTGGCTCCCAGTTAAGCAACGTCTCGATTTCAAAATTCTCGTCCTTATTTTCAAATCCCTCCATGGCCCTCGCCCCTCCCTATCTCTGTAATCTCCTCCAGCCCCACAACCCAACCCCCCCCCCAAGATGTCTGTGCTCTTCTAATTCTGCCCTCTTGAGCATCCCTGATTATAATCGCTCCACCATTGGTGGCCGTGCCTTCAGCTGGCTGGGCCCCAAGCTCTGGAACCCTCTAAATCTTTCCACCTCTCTACCTCTCTTTCCTCCTTTAAGATGCTCCTTAAAACGTACCTCTTTGACCAACCTGTCTTAATTTCTTCCTGTGTGTCAAATTTCTTTGTTTTGTCTGATAACACTGCTGCGAAGCGCCTTGGGACATTTTACTACGTTGAAGGTGCTATATTAATACAAGTTGTTGTTGCTGTCCTGGCTGAGGCCAGCTAACGCAGCACTGTCGAGCTCAAACCTGGGTCCTTCCTGGCCCGTTCACTTCAGTGTCGGAAGGCATTCACTTATTCAAGGCATTTTTTTTTTTTAAGTGTGTCAAGATTCTTTTGCAATTTTCATCTTGTATTTGATTTAATGTTGAGGAACATTGTTGTAAATGCTGGAACCACAGTAAATAAAGGACTTTTTCCTTTCGAGGGATCTTGCATTGTGGATGGGGGAGCCTTAACTCTTAGTGACGGTGGGTTCACACTTGTGTCAGCACTCTCTTCTCTGAGTCAGCGGGTCGTGGGTTCAAGTCCCACTCCAGGGTCTTGAGCACAAAAATCCAGGCTGACACTCCCAGTGCAGTGCTGAGGGAGTGCTGCACTGTCGGAGGTGCCGTCTTTCGGATGAGGCGTTAAACCGAGGTCCTGTCTGCTCTCTCAGGTGGACGTAAAAGATCCCATGGCCACCATTTCAAAGTAGAGCAGGGGAGTTATCCCCGGTGTCCTGGCCAATATTTATCCCACAATCAAAATCACTAAAACAGATTATCTGGTCATTTATCACACTGCTGTTTGTGGGAGCTTGCTGTGCGAAAATTGGCTGCTGCGTTTCCAACATTACAACAGTAATTATATTTCATTGGCTGTAACGCACTTTGGGACGTCCTGAGGTCGTGAAAGGAGCTATACAAATGCAAGTCTTTTTTTCTAAATGACAAGTTTGACCCTAACAATGTATGTAGATCAAATGTAGATTAAAAATTCATCGTTTCAACTATTTTCTGCTTCACACAGTACAAGATGACATGAAATAAAAACAGAAAATGCTGGAAACACTCAGCGGGTCAGACAGCATCTGTGGAGAGAGAAACCGAGTTAACGTTTCAGGTTGATGACCCTTCGTCAGAACTGGAAAAAGTTAGAGGTGGAACAGATTCTTAAGCAAATGCAGAGGCGAGGAAAGAGGGAGGGAGGGGGGGAAAGAACAAGAGAGATGGTCTGTGAGAGGGCGGAAGGCAGGAGAGATTAAATGACAAAAGGGATGATGGTGCGGGGCAAAAGGAGATGGAAATGGGACAAGTTAAGAAACCAACGATGGGTCTAGAGGAGGTGTAAATGGGAATGGCAGAATCGCCAACAACTGCTGTCTGGGGAAATAGGGTCAGAGGTTAGGGTCTGAAACTGTTGGACTCGATGTTGAGACCCGAAGGCTGTAAAGTGCCTAATCGAAAGATGAGGTGCTGTTCCTCGAGCTTACGTTGAGCTTCGTTGAAACAGTGACAAAAGGGATGATGGTGTGAGGTGAAAGGAGGTGGTAATGGGGCAAGTAAAGAAACAGAAGCTGGGTGTAGAGGTGTAAATGGGAATGGCAGAATCATCATCATCAGCAGCAGCTGTCCAAAAGAATAGAGCCCGAGGTTACGATCTGAAACTGTTGAATTGTGGGGTATTACTGATGCGTTGTGGAGCGGCACTGAGAGATTGTGATTGGTGCTCAGTCTCCCTATGGTATCGAGCGTTTCTTGCCGAGCTCACAAGTTAGGTGCGTCGGTGGCAGTGAGGGAAAACGGTTCCCGTTTGAGGAAATCGTGTTACCCCAGTAGGTGAATTGTGTTACTGATTGCACTGTCGTGGACGGGTCATCATCTGTTCTGAAGGTAGGACGCGATATCATTTCGCTTAACGATTGCATTTCTGTCTTGTTGGAGCTGACCTGGAGACAAGGCTGGATGCCTCTTGGTCAAAGATTCATAGAGCTTCAGGTGAGGGCGTCTGCAGTTTGAGCCAAGGCCGCAATCTTGTCGGCACAGCCCCGATCTGTCGCACAACCATTTTTTTTCTATTTAGTCCATCATGACATCGGCAAGAATAAGGGTGGAGTGAGAATACAGCCTTGACATATTAAGCTCAATAGGCTCAGACAACTTTCTCTCAATATGGGCTCGGCTGCTTGTGTGGGTGATGGGTTATAGCCTTCAAGAAAGGATGAACAGGCTGGGTCTCTTTTTCTCCTTGAAGAGAGAAGGCTGAGGGGTGACCTAATAGAGGTCTTTACAATTATGACAGGTTTTGATAGAGTGGATACAGAGAGAATGTTTCCAATTGTGGGGAAGAGCATAACTCGAGGCCATCAATATAAGATAGTCACCAAGAAATCCAATAGGGAATTCAGAAGAAACTTCTTTACCCAGAGAGTGGTGAGAATGTGGAACTCGCTACCACAGGGAGTGGTTGAAGCGAATAATATTGATGCATTTAAGGGGAGGATGGATAAGCACATGAGGGAGAAGAGAATAGAGGGTTGTAAGAATTAGGAGCATGAGTAGGCCATATGGCCCTTCGCTGATGGAGGCAAGGGATATGGGGATAATGCAGGAAGGTGGATTTGAGGTAGAAGATCAGCGTGATCTTGTTGAATGGCTCAAAGGACCAAATGGCCGACTGCAGTTGCTATTTCTTATGTTCTTGTGTTCAAAGTTAGATGAGGAAGGATGGGAGGAGGCTCGAGTGGAGCATAAACGCCGGCATGGACTGGTTGGGCCGAATGGCCTGTTTCTGTGCCGTATATCCTTTGTTTTTTTAAAAAGCTCTCTAATTTAGGGATACCTAAAGATTGCAACAGGAGCACTCTAGAATGCTGAATTCTTGGCTAATATGTCCGGTTTGTCTGCCCTACAGTGTATGAGTACTGGAGTGTTAATAGGATCTGGGAAACAAAAACTGGGAGCCATCATCAATCTAATCGCCTTCTACACAATTGGTTACCCCATTGGAATATCACTGATGTTTGCAGCAAAACTTGGTGTCTTGGGTAGGATTTTATTTCACATGTTTTTACTTGTCCAGGAGGTGTTTGGTGAGGCTGAGGGTCGGGAGCAGGGCGGGCGGTGTCCTCAGCATCACACTGACACGTAGCAACGTCCCTACCCCTTCAGTTAAAGGGGGGGGGTCGTTGCGAGCTCCGCAGCCGCTTTAATGGCACCCACTGGACCACCAGGGAAGGTTGCGGCCAGGCCGGTGGCCCGGTACCCAAGAGGGGGGCGGTTCAGGGCTGTGCCTGTTGGTGGCCCGGCCAAAACCGTGGCCACCATTGCCGGGCCAACAATTAAAATAAAATGGTGGCCGCGGCGGCGTGCCTTCCCCTTTAAGACTGGATGAGCCGCCTAGCCACTGGGAGCTTCCTGCCGGGAAAAGCTGTCGGGTGGGGGTGGGGGGGGGGGGGGAAACCGAGCAGCGGCCATTCCGCTCAGCGGGGCAATTTGCCTCATGGGGCAGAAAGGGGTCGCCATCAGGCCATTGGGGGTCGGTGCCTACGGAAAAAACCCGCTTCCGCCGTTCACGGCCCCGGGGACATCCGTCTACCCCTAGTCGGAAAGGCATTACCGCTCCATTACCACCTCTTTGAGGCGGTAATGGACCTTAAGGAGGGGGTCAATTTTGGCCCTCCCCAGTCTGATAAAAGTGGCCAGGTTTCCCGAGGGTATAGAAATGGAGGGAAGTTTTACCCCTTGGTTAGTGTTGAGTTAGTTGATTTTAGCCAAGGGGCAATGGTATGGGTGCGACAATTGGTATCCTGTGCCATTAGGTTGGAATGGGGGAAAGTGGGTTCCCCACTCCTGATCACAATCCAGTGCATCGATATGGATGCTGGGATCGGGATCTGGCAATTGCTATATACCCTGCTGACACTGTATATCCTGGTTAGAGAGTTTAGAACTAGTGGGTCATGGCTCGCCCCTTATCCTGAGACTATTTATAAGAACATAAGAAATAGGAGCAGGAGTAGGCCATCGAGCCTGCTCTGCCATTCAATAAGATCATGGCTGATCCGATCATGGACTCAGCTCCACTTCCCCATCCGCTCCCCTTATCCCCTTATCGTTTAAGAAACTGTCTATTTCTGTCTTAAATTTATTCTATGTCCCGGCTTCCACAGCTCTCTGAGGCAGCGAATTCCGCAGATTTAAAATCCTCTGAGAAGTAATTTCTCCTCATCTCAGTTTTAAATGGGCGGCCCCTTATTCTAAGATTATGCCCTCTAGTTCTAGTCTCCCCATCAGTGGAAACATTCTCTCTGCATCCACCTTGTCAAGCCCCCTCATAATCTTATACATTTCGATAAGATCACCTCTCATTCTTCTGAATTCCAATAAGTAGAGGTCCATCCTACTCAATCTTTCCTCATGAGTCAACCCCCTCATCCCCAGAATCAGCCTAGTGACCCTTCTCTGAACTGCCTCCAAAGCAAGTATATCCTTTCGTAAATATGGAAACCAAAACTCCACGCAGTATTCCAGGTATGGCCTCACCAATACCTTGTATAGCTGTAGCAAGACTTCCCTGCTTTTATACTCCATCACCTTTACAATAAAGGCCAAGATTCCATTGACCTTGCTGTACCTGCGTACTATCCTTTTGTGTTTCATGCACAAGTGCCCCCAGGTCCCGCTGTACTGCGGCACTTTGCAATCTTTCTCCATTTAAATAATAACTTGCTCTTTGATTTTTTTTCTGCCAGAAATTTCTTCACTCGGAGGGTTGTGAACCTTTGGAATTCTCTGCACCAGAGGGCTGTGGAGGCTGAATCCTTCAGTATATTCAAGGCCGAGAGATTTTTGGACTCTAGGGGAATCAAAGGATCTGGGGATCGGGCGGGAAAGTGGAGTTGAGGTCAAAAATCAGCCACGATCTCACTGAATGGCGGAGCAGGCTCGAGGGGCCGTATGGCCTACTACTGCTCCTAGTTCTTATGTTCTTCCGACACTCACTGCCTTGACTTTCATCTGAGCTGAGCAAGGGTACTAAAGGGCAACAGGCACTTGTGGTTATGAGGCTGGACTAGCAACCTAAAGGTTGTGGTTGTCACAAGAGTTCAATAATATATAGAGGAAAAACCTAACCGGACTTGCTTGTGGATCTCCAGTCCTGACTCGCGATGCCGTCGGCAGTGGGCCGGCCAGCCAGCCAGCCCCTTCATTCCAACGACAATTGCTGTCGAAGAAGGCCTAGCTTTCTATGGGGAATTTGGTGTGACCCTCCCACTGTCACATTCTGAGTACAAATGTGGGGGGTGGGGGGGAGATGGAAATCAGGTAAAGAAGGGGAGCAAACACCCTGAAAGAAAGTACTGTGACTGTTCACTCCAGCCATTACTGTTTTGCAGGTCTGTGGACCGGGATGTTTGCATCTGTGGTTGTGCAAATGATCTTTTTCCAGACACTGATTTACAAAATGAACTGGAACAAAGCATCCAACGAGGTACATGCAGCTAAAGGAAATTAGCTATGTCCGTACTCTTTGATAATGTATGTATTCTTCGCTTTCCCTTTTTCCCTTGTTTCCTCAGGCCACGCACAGCAGCCCGACCCAAAGCCCAGATGTGCTGCCCACATCTGGCCGCTGAGACCGCTTCCCCCATCTGGCCGCTGAATAATGTTTGCTGAGGGTCACACTCGGTGGGCAAGCGGCCACGATTCTGCCATATCGTCCATGGCTCACTTTGTGGCAGAATCGTGAGTCAGAAGGTCGTGGGTTCAAGTCCCACTCCAGGGACTTGAGCGCAAAGATCTAGGCTGACACTCCCAGTGCTGCACTGTCGGAGGTGCCACTTTTCGGAAGAGACGTTCGACCGAGGCCCCGTCTGCCCACTCGGCTGGATGTAAAAGATCCCCGGGCACTATTTCAGAGAAGAGCAGGGAAAGTTAACCCCCCCCTGTATCCTGGCCAATATTTATCCCTCAACCAACATCAGTAAAACAGATTGGGGCTGAATTTGTGGCCCCTCCCAACAGGTACAAGGTGAGCACACGCCCGCGGGGCACTGCGCGTTCCGGGTAAGGTATGCGAAGCGTGTGCACTGAAACCCGACACTTGCGATCTGTCAAGCATCCTCTTGACCGATGGTGTGAATCTGAAAGAAAAGGGCCTCTGCGGGCGGAGAGTTGGGCTATTTGTCCAACGTTGGCTCAGCAAAGGCCCTTAAAATTCTTACGCTGGCATAAGAAGGTGTAAGGCCTGCTCTTGCCAACATAAGTGTTTTTAAAAAAAAAATAGAAAATAAAATGTTTATCACTCGTTTATAAATTTTAAAACCCTGTCCATTAAGGCAAGTTTATTTTTAGTCCTGTTAAAACATATTGGAAAAAAACTTTAAAAAAAAAAAATAAGTTTTTGCGTAAAATATTTAATTAAATTGCATTTTAATTAATTTTAAATATGTAATGTGTTTTTAAAAATGTATTTAGTGTGTTTTTGGAGGTATTCCCATTCATACCTATCGCAGCTCTGTAGAAACGGAATTGCCACAAGTACGAATGGGAATACCCTTACTCTGATTGGTTGGGCCGGTCCATGTGATCCCAGGGGCGCTTGCGAAGCGCCTCCGCTCCTGGGATACGTCGGCCCCTGCGCAGGCCTTCGTGAAGAGGCCCAGGAGCGCAAGTCGCCGAACCTCCCGGACCACCAGCTAAGTTCCTAGATTTGTTGCAGGTGGGAGGCTTCCGACCGCAAAATGTGGGTCATAATCTGCTGATTACCTCATTGCTGTTTGTGGGACCTTGCTGTGCGCATCGGTTCCCACATTACAACAGTGACCACATTTTATTGGCTGTAAAGTGTTTTGGGATGTCCTGAGGTCGTGGAAGGTGTTCTATAAATACAAGTCTTTCTTTCTCAATGCCTGCACCACTCTCCAACAGCGAGATGCTGTGTGCTAAATTAAACCAGCAAAATGCTTCTTTTAAAGAGGTTGTAATGTATTTGCTTCATGGGTTCTTTGCTTAATAGCAATGTTGCAATGAATTCTTAAGAACCAGTTGGTTTATTAACAAAGGTTTAACAATCACACTACACATTACCAGTTCATCCACTCGGCTCACAACTGCATAGCTCATCATGGATGACCTAGACCCAACTGGCTGGGGTTTTATTGAGTCTTGTGAACATCACATGACTGGCTAAGCCACTCACAATGCAACAGCTCCACAACTATTTCAGTTGCACCAGTAAATCAAATGTAAACCAAGTGCCCCCTGATTAAAGGGGGGAGGGGGGAGGTGGGACCAAAACCGACACCTTAAACAAATTAACTTTTTACAATAATGGTTCAAATCAAAATTTGGTTGCCGGGGGTGATGATGCACTCCAGTCCCTCCGGCGTCCACCTCACTCGGAAGGCCGCGAGCGTACAGGTGGACCCCGCGTGCTCCATCTCTAGGGACACCCTGACTCGGCTGTAACCGCGGAAGAGAGGCAGGACGTCGGGCTGAACGACCCCCTCGACCGGCTGATGGCCCCCTTGGCCACGCCCAGGAGCAGTCCTACGAGGAGGCCTTCCGACCTGCCCGCTCCCCTCAGCACAGGGTGCCCAAAGATCAGGAGTGTGGGACTGAAGTGCAACCAGAATTTGAGGAGCAGCCTCTTCAAATAATGGCAACGGCTCTACAAACCTGGGAGCATGCTTGCAAGTGCATATGTCACAGAGGGGATTAAAACAACAAAGCCACTCAATCGGAGTGCTGCTGTCTGGTTAGCTGCTTGCTTCCGGCATTTGGGTTTGGACCTGCTGGATGAGAGGCTCCCCTCTCCAAACCACAGTACTCCGCCACCAATAAAAGCATTCTGCTGCAGGGCGCTTTGAGATTGGCCTGTCAGCTGGCTTGAAATGCCAGCTCCCACTGAAATTATCGGCACTGCCTACAGAGCTCGTGTAGTGCACCCCCAGGGAATACATCACTGGAGCAGCACAAAAGCACGTAAATGCCAGGGCTTTATAGCTGTTGGGGTAATTGTTCCTTTCTGCCTGACATGGCAGTGGAACCACATTCAACAATCACTCTCGAGGGAATTACATAAATAAAAAGAAAGACTTGCATTTATATAGCCCCTTTCACGGCCACCGGACGTCTCAAAGCGCTTTACAGCCAATGAAGTACTTTTGGAGTGCAGTCACTGTTGTAATGTGGGCAACACGGCAGCCAACTTGCGCACAGCAAGCTCCCGCAGACAGCAATGTGATGATGACCAGATAATCTGTTTTTGGTGATGCTGATTGAGGGATAAATATTGGCCCAGGACACCAGGGGATAACTCCCCTGCTCTTCTTCAAAATAGTGGCCGTGGGATTTTTTACATCCACCTGAGAGCAGACAGGGCCTCGGTTTACTGCCTTATCCGAAAGACAGCACCTCCAACAGTGCAGCACTCCCTCAGCACTGCGCTGGGAGTGTCAGCCTGGATTATGTGCTCAAATCCCTGGAATGGGACTTGAACCCACGACCTGCTGACTCCAAAGCGAGTGTGCTAACCACTGACCCACAGCTGACACTACTTGAAATATTTACCAGGCTACGGGGAAAGGGCAGGGAGAGTGAGATTAAGCAGCGAGCTCTTTCAAAGAACCAGTACAGGCACGATGGTCTGAATGGCCTCCTTCTGAATTGTATCATTCTATGATTCTAACAACTGACAGCTCTAATTTTTTTAAATAATACAGATGGGGAGGGATTCTTTGTACTGAAAATGCACCCTCTCCCAGGCACTTCCCCTTTAATTAAAGTCTTGTGCGGCACTTCCCCTTTAATGAAAGTCTTGTGCTTTATTTAAAGGCTCTGGTTAACGCGGGTGTGAAGAATGATGTGGAAGCCTCAAACAGCGCCTCTGGTGGCCAAGCTCAAAATATTTTGACAGGTACCAAGAGTTTTATGTCCACTCCAAATCACTCCCCATTTAACAGACCCGTGCCTTCCCCTGCACCCTGTGTAACATTGACGTTGAGATTCAACACCGCCTCCAGTGCGCCAGTGCAGCCTTCGGCCGCCTGAAGAAAAGAATGTTTGAAGACCAGGCCCTCAAAACTACCACCGAGCTCATTTTCTCCAGGGTGGTAGTAATACCCGCCCTCCTGTATGACTCGGAGACATGGACCATGTACAGTAGACACCTCAAGTCGCTGGAGAAATACCATCAACGATGTCTCCAAGATCCTGCAAATCCCCCGGGAGGACAGACACACCAACGTTAGCGTCCTCCACCAGGCCAACATCCCCAGCATTGAAGCACTGACCACACTTGATCAGCTCCGCTGGGCAGGCCACACTGTTTGCATGCCAGACACGAGACTCCCAAAGCAAGCACTCTACTCTGAACTCCTTCACGGCAAATGAGGCAAAGGTGGGCAGAGGAAACGTTACAAGGACACCCTCAAAGCCTCCCTGATAAAGTGCGACATCCCCACTGACACCTGGGAATCCCTGGCCAAAGACCGCCCTAAGTGGAGGAAGTGTATCCGGGAGGGCGCTGAGCACCTCGAGTCTCGTCGCCGAGAGCATTCAGAAACCAAGCAGAGGGAGCGTGCGGCAAACCAGTCCCACCCACCCTTTCCCTCAACAACTATCTGTCCCACCTGTGACAGGAACTGTGGCTCTCGCATTGGACTGTTCAGCCACTTAAGGACTCATTTTTGGAATGGAAGCAAGTCTTCCTCGATTCCGAGGGACTGCCTATGATGATGGTGTAACAAAACCATAACCCAATTTCCTTATAATCCGTCTATGATTCTGCTACACATAGCCCATAGTAAGTAATTTCATGGTATATTTTGAATAAGTTAATAACATTTAGCTGATCTGGAGTGATTGCAGAACATAGTGCAGCCTAGAGGGCACATTGCTTGCCAATAAATGTCTTTTCTTGGGGTCAGCAGCATCTGACCAGCTCCCCCAGTCAGTGCGCAATTGCAGTTCTCATTGAAACAAATGGAGCCCCAATGGGGACTGAGGTCTCCCTTTCGGCCAGCTCGGAGGGAGGGGTGGCTGGGGGTGGGGGTGGGGAGAGGGGGTGAGGAGTGGGGATGGGTGGGGAGGGGGGCGCGGGGAGGAGAACCTAAAAGATAGGCCTCCATTAGGATAAGCAACTGGAAGTTGACTTCCTTCACATACACCCTCAACAAACCCACTTCCCCAGGGAGAGTATCCTGAACAGAACTTTACTTACCATTTAATTAAAACACAAATTGTGACATTTATAAGTGTGCAGTGGATGGAGAAGCTCACGCTGATCCATCAGCAGGAGGCCAAGAATTTGCACTGCTCAGCCCATCCTGCAAGTAGCACACCCCCTCTTTGTGGATCTGATGGTCATGAAGTTTTCTTCTCAGAAGTTTGGTCCACTGGTACGATAATAAACTTGTAATGTTTCAGTGTGGTTTTCATTTGTTACCTCTAGACTTCACTATTCGAAAGCACTCCTGACCGACCTCCCTTCTTCCACCCTCCATAGGGCTCAGAATTGGCCCACCCCTTTTTTCGGCGCACTCACCAGAAATACGCTGACTTTATGGGCTGAAAAGGGTGCCGATAAAATGTCCCCCGATTCTGGCCGCTGTGTTGCCTCTCCAGGGGCTCGGCGTGGCCAGTCGAGTCGGGGGCAGAGCTAGGGCCCTGCGCCAGAAACGGTGCCGGCAGCTCTGCACATACGCATTGGAGTGTGTGCGCATGCGCAGTAGCTCCTGCCCCCAGCCTCTGTGTGTGTGTGTGTGTGTGTGTGCTGCAACGTGGGACCCGGGCCGAGTGGCCTCCCGCATAGGCCGTCCTGCTGCCTTCCTGGGCTAGAAGGCCACAACAAGCAGGTTGGTGTGGGTCCCAAGCCAGGGTGGGGGGGAAGTTTTAATCCATTTCGGGGGGGCGGGGGGCAGGGGGCAGGAGAGTTTTGATCCGGGGGGGTGGGGGAGGGGGGGGTGATAACTGTGCAGCCAGTAATTTTAAGGAGCTTACTCAAGACTTTCCTTAACCCTGTTGATGAAAATACTTTCCTAACCAAGTTAATTGAAAATACTTTCAAATACATCATCAATTGTTGAACATTAGATTTGGTGGAATAATTTTGCTTGAATTTTCAAAGTATTTAAAAGCATAAAACAAAGTAAATTTCCTGGCTATATGCTATAAAATATTTCTATGATGGTGGGGGAGCGTCGGCACAGGGAGAACATAAGAATTACGGGCAGGAGGTGCTTCTATTTTTTTATTTGGATATTCTGAAAAAATTAAGTAAATATGTTTTATCTCTTTACTTCTTTTACTGTTGTAGTTTAAGCTTCCATGAATGCTTCTGTTGTATAGTAAATTAACTTTGCAAAGTTTGTCATATGATGTCCTGTATAGCTGTTGGATCCTATTCACATTCTTTAGTCAAGTCAGTAAGTTCTGCTAGCCTTCGATGTACCTACCTGCGCTGATTTCTTAACTCTGCAAGGGTTTTCTGTGCGGCCACAAGTGGCCACATACGCTGGCCTAAGTTAGTTTGGAGCAACTATTAGCTGTCCAAAGTGGCCTAAATGGCCAAAACGGGCATAGGTGGCTGGTAACACCCCCTTTTGAAAAATATTAAACTAAACTTTAAAAAAAATCCCAAGTAACTCACTTACACTGGCGCACATTGATTGTGCAAAATGGGGATTTTTAAGATACTCCAGAAAAATCAAGTTGCTCCAAAAAAAAACGGAGCAAATCCTGGCCAATTTTGAGTCCTATAACCTGAGCTCATCCAAAACCCTGCCATCCCTATCCCTACTCGCACCAAGTCCTGCTCACCCATCGCCCCTGTGCTCACTGGCCCACATTGGCTCCCAGTTGAGCAATGCCTCAATTTTAAAATTCTCATCCTTGTTTTCAAATCCCTCCATGGCCTCGACACTCCCCATCTCTGTAACCTCCTTCAGCCAAGATCTTTGAGCTCCTCCCATTCTGGCCTCGTGCGCATCCCTGATTTGAATCACTACACCACCATTGGTGGCCGTGCCTTTAGCTGGCTGGGCCCTGAGCTCTGGAATTCCCTTCCTAAATCTCTCGGTCTCACTACCTCTCTCTTTCTCCTCCTTTTAGACATTCCTTAAAATCTATCTCTTTGACCAAGCTTTTGGTCATCTGCCCCAATATCTCATGTGGCTCGGCATCAAATTTTGTTTGAGAACGCTCTTGTGACGCACCTTGGGATGTTTTACTACGTTAAAGGCGCTATATAAATGCAAGTTGTTATATTTTTGCTTTACAGAAAACATGGAAGTGGACAGCAACACAGAAATGGAACAAATGCTAGTTGAGTCTTGTGCGACAGAATCTGTCGTTACGGTTGGAGACATTTTGCCCATGAAGCAACTGATTATTCGTCGTGGACTTGCCCTCCTTTCCGGGCCAATTATACTGGCAATTGGACTTGCCATCTACTTTACTGTTCCCACTGGCGTGGATAGACCCCAATGAACTTGGCAGAGACAAAGCGTGGATTAGGGCTATTTCCTGTAGCACGAGGGAGAACAATTGGTGTGATACTTTTCACCCAAAGAAAAACAGAAGTCAAGGTTTACAGGGAACAGGGCTGTTGCTACAGAAACTGGACAAAGGAATACCTGTCTGGTAATTCAAGTGCAATACAGATTGGACTTCTGGTCCGGCACCCTCAGGACCTGAACTGGAGAATTTTCCGAACCACGGGAGGTCAGTATATGATAGACCCTACATAAGCATACGCCTAGCCGAGGCTTACCAGTCCCTGTACAGTGCTGCTCACCGCTCGCCTGGACTATCTTCTTCAACCAATCCTGCAACTTGGCGTGCCTCATGCATTTCGTATTTTCATGTATTTCCCCACCCGCGCAAAGCGGCAGTTCCGCAAACTAATGCCGAACGACGGATGTTTCCGGACCAGAGAGTCCCAGACCAGAGAGATTCATACGTACTGAATCCAGAAGTTGCTTTTTAACATGGATACACGGGTGATATTTTCTTAATCTTTTCAACTGCTCTCATTAAAAAAAAAAAAAAAAAAAAAAAAATTTGTGCATTTTGGTGTTTTGAGTGCTTAGTGGAGAAGACTGAATCTGAATGATTGTCAAAAGAACCAAAGGCGATGTGAGGAAAAAATTTTTTTGTTACACTGCGAGTGGTCAGGATTTGGGCAGTGGATACAGATTCAATTGTGGCCTTCAAAGGGGAATTGGATAAATACTTGAAGGAGGAAAAAAAAAAATTCAGCGACATGGGGAGAGAGCGGGGGAGTGGGACTGACTGCATTGCTCTTTGAAAGAGCCGGCACCGGCTGGATGGGCCAAATGGCCCCCTCCTGTGCGGTACTATTCAATGATTCTATGAATGATATCTCTAGAAGGTAAACTATGCAGAAACAACCAGAGTGTAGTCATGATAATAGTTTCATCCTTTTATGAAACATTATTATTATTGATGCGTGAAAATAAATACATTTCACCCACCTTAAAGATTCCTTTCTTGTGTCTATCTGTCTCCCAAGTTTTAGTGAGCTTTGGGCACAGTTCCTTATCTTGTGATGTTAAATAATGATTGAAAAATTACCCTAGAACATGTGATACTAAATCCACGGGTCACAACAGCCATTTGAAATACAATTCCATTAATTATTGACTTTATATGGTACACTTACAGGAACATAGGAGCAGGAGGAGGCCATTCAGCCCCTCGAGCCTGTTCTGCCATTCAGTGAGATCATGGCTGATCTGTGATCTAACTCCATATACCAGCCTTTGGCCCCTATCCCTTAATATCTTTGGTTAACAAAAAGCTAGCAGTCTCCGATTTTAAAATGAACAATTGATCTAGCATCGATTGCCGTTTGCGCAAGAGAGTTCCAAATGTCTACCATCCTTTGTGTGTAGAAGGGGTTCCTAATTTCACTCCTGAAGGGTCTGGCTCTAATTTTTAGACTCCCCAATCAACAAAAATAGTTCCTCTCCATCTACCCTATCTGTCCCCCTTAATATCCTGAAAACTTCAGATCATCCCTTAACTTTCTAAATTCCAGGGAATACAACCCTAGTTTGTGTAAAATCTCCTCGTAACTTAACCCTTGAAGCCCGGGTATCATTCAGCTAGGAGTACAAAGTGAGGCCCCACCTGGAATATTGTGTTCAGTTTTGGTTTCCTAATCTGAGGAAGGACGTTCTTGCTATTGAGGGAGTGCAGCGAAGGTTCACCAGACTGATTCCAGGGATGGCTGGACTGACATATGAGGAGTGACTGGATAACCTGGGCCTTTATACATTGGAGTTTAGAAGGATGAGAGGGGATCTCATAGAAACATATAAGATTCTGACTGGACTGGACAGGCTAGATGCGGGAAGAATGTTCCCGATGTTGGGGAAGTCCAGAACCAGGGGACAGAGTCTTAGGATAAGGGGCAGGCCATTTAGGACTGATGAGAAACTTCTTCACTCAGAGAGTTGTTAACCTGTGGAATTTCCTGCCGCAGAGAGTTGTTGATGCCAGTTCATTGGATATATTCAAGGGGGAGTTAGATATGGCCCTTACGGCTAAAGGGATCAAGGGATATGGAGAGAAAGCAGGAAAGGGGTACTGAAGGAATGATCAGCTATGATCTTATTGAATGGTGGTGCAGGCTTGAAGGGCCGAATGGCCTACTCCTGCACCTATTTTCTATGTATTCTAAACGTAACAATTGGCGACGAATAATAGATCACAAACTTTCACACGATTATGGCTGCCATTGGTATTCTTGAGAGATTTATTGAGGGTGATGGTTGGGAAGCTTTCGTTGAGCGTCTTGACCAGTACTTGAGGGCCAACGAGCTGGAAAAGGAAGAAACTGCAGTCAAGCGCAGGGCGATTCTCCTCACCGTTTGTGGGTCCACGATATATGGCCCCATCAAAAATCTGCTCGCATTGACGAAACCAACGGTGCAAGACATATGAAGAGTTGTGCACGCTAGTTCGGGAACACCTCAAGCCGAAGGAGAGCATCTTGGTGGCCTTTATCGCTTTTATACGCACCATCGCTTCGAGGACCAGGACGTGACGAGCTATGTCGCCGACCTAAGATGCCTTGCGGGACCGTGCGTATTTGCTGGATTTTTGGGAGAAGTGTTACGGGACTGTCTCTTGCTTGAAATCGGCCACGAGATCATTCTTCACAAACTGCTGTCAGCCGAAGCCCTAGATCTGAGCAAGGCCATCACGATAACCCAGGCTTTTATGTCCACGAGCGATAACACTAAATAGATATCATTGCAGCATCGGAACTCACCGGCAAGTACTCTGCATAAAATAACGCCTTCAGCAGGCAGAACTGTAATTGGCAGGGCCTACACGCCCGCAGAGGCCAGATCGAGGATGACAGAGTCCGCCGTGGGGAGTGAATGCGAATCCATTAGCACCATGTTGGCGCTGCAGGGGTAATCATCGAGCCCATCAATATCGATTCAAGCACTACGTGTGCAAGGGCTGTGGAACAATGGGGCACCTCCAGTGAACGTGCAGACGTGCTGCGACTCACCACGTGGCAGAGTCGGCAGAAGATGACTGATCCGGCGCGGATCACGCTGAACGAGCAAGAGAGGCTGAAGAGGAAGTGTATAGGGTATTCACCTTCACTGTTAGTGTTAGTGTTTATCAGAAGAATCACTCAACACTCAGTCGGTTCCAACGTCAATGCGGCCTTTATTAACGCCAGCGGGGAGGAAGCCTCAGGACTGGATCCAGGCACTTCACTCCACAGAACAAAGGGTTTCATGGATCTTTATATGTTTTACAACAGTTTACTACAGTTACATCATATAGATTATAAATTCAATTAGACCAATAGATAGAGTTAGTTTCTAAACATAAAGTGGCTCATGTGTTGCTAAGAGATGTGTTGCTAAGTGGTGTGTTGCTAGGAACGACTCATGTTCCAGGCCCCCCTTATCTTACTGTCCTTGGGTGCTGTCTTTGGTAGCCTCCTTATCTTAATCCTGTTAGTCGTATTGTCCTTACTTCCACCAGAACATTTAGTCCTGAGGCCTGGCTGATTAAAGACACCTGCAGAATTTGCTCGTTATTCCTGTGTGTGGGAAACAACAATTATCAGTTTCCAGGAATGTGGTCTAATTCAGCTAACAGAAATCCCTTGAGGCTTCACTGGTAGCCATTTTATGATACAAGTTACATATAGTTCTAACCTTATACTACAGGTGCCGTTGCCCTAGGGTGCCTAATGCCTACAACACCACCAAAAGCCCTCCGATAATGTTAAGTCAAATTAAATGTCATTCCAGTTTCCATGGAATTGGACATGGGGGCGAGTTAGTCAATTATGAGCCAGAAGGCTTTTGAGAAACTCTGGGGCAACAAGGCACAAAGGCCAAAACTAAGCCCAATCCACACCAAGCTGCGCACTCACACCAAAGAGCTCATACCAGTCATTGGCAGTGCGGCAGTGAAGATATCATACGATAGAGCTGTGCATGATTTACCACTATGGATTGTACCAGGCGATGGCCCAACACTGTTCGGCAGAAGCTGGCTAGGAAAGATCCGATGGAACTGGGACAACATCAAAGCACTGTCTTCGGAAGATGATGCCTCGTGCACCCAAGTGCTAAACAAATTCCCATCGTTATTCGAGCCAGGCATCGGCAACTTCACAGGCGCCAAAGTGCAGATCCATCTCGTCCCTGATGCACGACCCGTTCATCAAGGCCTGAGCGGTTCCATTAATGATGCAAGAGAAAGTAGAGATCGAGCTGGACAGACTTCAACAAGAGGGGATCATATCGCCAGTCGAGTTCAACGAGTGGGCCAGGCCAATTGTTCCGGTGTTGAAGAGCGATGGGACGGTCAGAATCTGCGGGGACTACAAGGTAACGATCAACCGAGTCTCGTTACAGGACCAGTACCTACTACCCAAAGCGGATGACCTGTTTGCAACGCTGGCAGGGGGGAAATCATTCACCAAGCTGGATCTAACCTCTGCTTATATGACACAGGAGTTGGCTGAACCTTCGAAAAAATTGACGTGCATCAACGCGCACAAAGGACTGTTCATATACCACAGATGCCCCTTTGGACTTCGTTCGGCAGCGACCATCTTCCAGAGGAACATGGAGAGTCTGCTGAAATTGGTTCCACGCACCATGGTGTTCCAAGACGATATCTTGATCACTGGCCACAACACTACCGAACACTTGCACAACCTGGAAGAGGTTCTCAAATGACTGGACAGAGTGGGACTCAGGTTGAAACGTTCCAAGTGTGTTTTCCTGGCGCCAGAGGTCGAATTTCTGGGGAGAAAGATTGCGGCGGAGGGCATCAGACCCACAGACTCCAAGACGGAGGCCATTAAGAATGCACCCAGACCACAGAATGTACCCAGACCACAGAATGTGACGGAGCTGCGTTCGTTCCTGGGACTCTTCAACTATTTTGGTAACTTTCTACCGGGGTTGAGCACTTTGCTGGAACCTTTGCATTTATTGCTATGTAAGGGTGACTACTGAGTTTGGGATAAAGCTCAAGAGACAGCCTTTAACAAGGCCAGAAACCTGCTATGTTCTAACAAGTTACTTGTATTGTATGACCCGTGCAAACGTTTAGTACTAGCTTGTGATGCATCTTCATATGGGGTTGGTTGTGTGTTGCAGCAAGCCAATGTGTCAGGCAAACTGCAACCGGTTGCATATGCGTCCAGAAGCTTGTCTAAGGCTGAAAGAGCCTACAGTATGGTTGAAAAAGAAGCATTAGCATGCGTGTACGGGGTTAAGAAAATGCACCAATACCTATTTGGGCTCCAGTTCGAGCTCGAAACCGACTACAAACCGCTCATTTTGTTGTTCTCAAAAAGCAAAGGTATTAACACCAATGCTTAGTGCCCATCTTTGGATGTGGGACGAACGTTTTCTGCGTATGGTTATGTAATCCGCCACAGACCAGACACTCGGAACTGTGCTGATGCCCTCAGCCGGCTACCATTGCCCACCACCGGGGTGGAAATGGCGCAACCCACAGACTTCCTCCTTGTAATGGATGCTTTTCAGAGCGAGAGGTCACCTGTCATGGCTCGCCAGATCAGGACCTGGACTAGTCAGGACCCGGTGCTATCACTAGTAAAAAGCTGCATCCTTAATGGAAGCTGGTCAGTGGTCCCGGGGAAATGCAAGATGAAATTAAGCCGTTTCACCGATGCAAGGCCGAAATGTCCATCCATTCGGACTGCCTCCTATGGGGGAATCGTGTAATTTTGCCAATAAATGGCAGGGAAACATTTATATGCGACCTTCACCAAGGGTTCATGTAGGTTTCACTGGCCCCTTTCTTGGAAAGATGATCCTTGTAGCAGTGGACGCTTACTCTAAATGGATTGAATGTATAATAATGTCGTCATGAACGTCCACTGCCACCATTGAAAGCCTCCGGGCCATGTTCGCCACCTATGGTTTTCCCGACGTCCTTGTGAGTGACTGGACCATGCTTCACCAGCTCGGAATTCAACAAGTTCATGACCCGCAATGGCATCAAGCATGTCAGGTCTGCGCCACTTAAGCCCGCATCCAATGGTCAAGCAGAACGGGCAGTCCAAGCCATCAAGCAGAGCTTGAAACGCATGACTGACAGTTCCCTGCAGACCTGGTTATCTCGGATTCTGCTCAGCTACCGCACGCGACCCCACTCGCTTACTGTATTTCCCCCTGTAGAATTGCTAATGAAGAGAGCACTCAAAGCCAAGCTCTCCTTAGTCCACCCAGATCTCAATGATCATGTAGAAACCTGGCGTAACCGGCATAACATGTACCACGATCGCGCGGCTGTATCGCCTGACATTGAGGTTAATGACCCTGTGTTTGTTTCTTACTTATGGTCATGGTCCCAAATGAATTGCTGGCACTGTGTTAGCCAAGGAGGGGAATAGAGTGTTTGTTATCAAACTTTTGAATGGACAAATGTGCGGAAAGCACTTGGATCAGACCAAACTGCAGTTCACTGACAACCAAGAACAGTTTGAAGAGGACATTCCCATCATTGATCCACCCCACACACACCCAACCAGCAATCGACCTCACTGTCAACCACGAGGATGAACCCACCATGTCCAACAGTCCGATCAGACCAGCCACACTGCAGTGCAGCAATGATCCGACCAACTCACCCATGCCCGGACTTCAACTCAGGCGATCAACCCGGGAACACAGAGCCCCGGATAGCCTCAACTTGTGAATAACTTGTACATAAGACTTTGCGGGGGGAATGATGTTATGTATGTAAACATTACCAATGTATAAGACTTGCCACCAGGGGGCGTACCTGTGGGAGACTCAAGGGTCACCTGCACACCCCAACAAGCAGGTATAAAAGGCAGACTACCACACTGCTTCCTCACTCTGGAGTTACAATAAAGAGACCAAGGTCACAACACTTTGAACTTAAGCTATACAGTCTTGCGGAGTTATTCTAAACGTAGCAATTGTGTCACCGCAAAATCAAAGTAAAGGCAGTCGCATCAAAATTTAGCCTCCCCACTAACGCGTTGTCCCAGTGCACGGGGGTTTCAGAGTATCATCACCACAAACTTATAGCAAGGTAGGTTTGTTCCTGCACGTTTGAGTCCCAGTCTAACCATGCTGCCGTGGGGAGCGGAAGGGCGATACTTCCCTGTCGAGAGGAGGGGAAACCAGAGAGAGGGAGTCACTCGCACATATCCTGATGGCTGGTCACAAAAGGAAGACAGACTTGCATTTATATAGCACCTTTCATGACCTCACAGCATCCCAAAAGCACTTTACAGCCAATGATGTACTTTTTAAAAGTGTAGTTACTGTTGCAATGTAGGAAACGCGGCAGCCAATTTGCGCACAGCAAGCTCCCGCAAACAGCAATGTGATAATTACCCAGATAATCTGTTTTTAGGTGTTGTTTAAAGGACAAATATGCATTGGCAAAGGTGTTTGAGCATATGATCTGCTCATGTAAGCCACAGTGTGGTGTATGGTACAAGAGAGCTAGGAACTGGGGGGGAAACAACTTTACGTCTTTGGTCCTGCCATTCATAGGATTACATTGGATATACAGCACAGAAACAGGCCATTGGGCCCAACCAGTCCATTGCCGGTTTATGCTCCACTCGAGCCTCCTCCCGTCTTTCCTCATCTAAATCTATCAGCATAACTCTCCCGAGACAACAGCGAAGTTTAAAATCCAACCTTTATTGTCCAAAGCATAATGTAACAAAGTATTTTCTATTATTTTGCATTATATTGAATTGTGGGTTTAATTGGAAAATTTCTCCATTTATAATCTGCTTTATTGAATTCCTGATCTAAGCCTAATTTTCATAGCCAATGAGGTTAGATAGCTATCCAGATTTAGTTGTACTTTTGAGCTACAACTACTGACTACCAAGAGATGGATCCAGGAATAATTCAACTTGTTATATATGTAAACTTGTATTTACTCTGTACAGCCACCAGAGGGCTCATCCCCTGGAGTCCCAAGGGATTCTATAATCCCTTGGGAGCACAGGTATTTAAGGAGGCCTCACAGGTTGGAGAGGCACTTTGGAGACCTGCAATAAAAGATTAAAGTCACACGTTACTTTGAGCTCACAGTGTTCAGTCTGACTCTTTCTCCATACATAACAACTGGGCGATGAGATACAGATAGCGAACCCAAAGATGCAGAGAACAGTGGGCATCCTGGAGAAATTCTCAGCGGGAGATGATTGGGAAACTTTTGTGGAGTGACTCAACCAATACTTCGTGGCCAACAAGCTACATGGGGAAGAGAGTGCTGCCAAATGAAGGGCGATCCTCTGTGGGGCACCAACGTATGGCCTCATGAAGAATCTACTCACCCCAGCGAAACCCAAGGAGAAATTGTACGATGGTTGTGCACACTGGTCCGAGAGCATCTGAACCCGAAGGAAAGCGTTCTGAGAGCGAGGTACCGGTTCTACAAAAGGTCTGAAGGCCAGGAAATGGCGAGTTATGTCGCCGAGCTAAGGCGCTTTGCAGGACATTGCGAATTTGGAGCACATGCTCAGACTTTTTCGTACTTGGCATTGGCCACGAAACCATACTTTGCAAACGTTTGACTGTAGAGACCATAACCTTGAGTAAGGCCATAGCAATAGCCCAGGCGTTCATTGCCACCAGTGACAATACGAAGCAAATCTCCCAGCACACAAGTGCTGCTACAAGTACTGTGAACAAAGTGATGTTGTTTTCGAATTGTAACGTACAGGGCAGGTCACACGTACCTGCAGCTACACGTCCGCAGATGTCTGAGTCCACCATCAAGGGTGATGAATGCAAGGCCATTAACGCCTTGTTGGCGCTGCAGGGGTGATTATCATTTCCATGCACGCCGATTCAAAGGATACATTTGCAAGGGCTGTGGAACAATGGGACACCTCCAACAAGTGTGCAGGCGAGTTGCAGAGGAGGACGGATCCATGGAGGATCATGACGAACCAGAGTTGGGTGCGGGCCAGTCCATCGTGGACAAAAAGACTTTCGAAACGTTGTGGTGCAACAAGGCCTCAAGGCCAGTCTTAACGCCAGTTCGCACGAAACTAAGAACTTATACAAAAGAACTGATTACCGTAATCGGCAGTGCTACCATAAAGGTCTCCTACGATGGAGCGGTGCACAAGCTACCACTCTGGGTGGTACCGGGCGAGGGGCCCTTGCTGCTTGGCAGGAGCTGGCTGGGAAAGATACGCTGGAACTGGGACGCGTCCGAGCGCTGTCGCCCGCTGACGACACTTCGTGTGCCCAGGTCTTAAACAAGTTCCCTTTGCTGTTCGCACCAGGCATCGGGAAATTCCAAGGAGCAAAAGTGCAGATCCACCTAATCCCGGGGGCGCGACTCATCCATCACAAGCCGAGAGCAGTACCGTACGTGATGAGAGAAAGGGTAGAGATGAGCTAGACTGGCTGCAAAGAGAGGGCATCATTTCACCGATCAAGTTCAATGAGTGGGCCAGTCCCATTGTCCCAGTCTTCAAGGGTGACAGCACCGTCAGAATCTGTGGCAGTTACAAAGTAATTATCAATCGTTTCTCCTTGCAGGACCAATATCCACTTCCAAAAGCAGACAACCTCTTTGCAACGCTGGCGGGAGGAAAGACATTCACGAAGCTGGATCTGACTTCAGTCTACATGACGCAGGAACTGGAGGAATCATCAAAAGCCCTCGCCTACATCAACACTCACAAAGGTCTTTTTATTTATAACATATGCCCATTTGGAATTCGATCAGCGGCAGCGATATTCCAGAGAAACATGGAAAGCTTACTGAAGTCTGTCCCGCACACCGTGGTCTTCCAGGACGACATCTTGGTCACAGGTCGGAACACAGTCGAACACCTGCAGAACCTGGAGGAGGTTCTTAGTTGACTCAACCGTGTAGGGCTCAGGTTAAAACGCTCAAAGTGCATTTTCCTGGTGCCTGAAGTGGAGTTCTTGGGAAGGAGGATTGCGGCAGACGGCATCAGGCCCACCATCGCGCAGACGGAGGCAATCGAGAATACACCGAGGCCACAGAACGTGACGGAGCTGCGGTCGTTTCTGGGACTTCCGAACTACTTTGATAACTTCTTACCGGGTCTCAGCACACTGTTAGAACCATTGCATGTCTTACTGTGAAACGGGGACGAATGGGTTTGGAGCAAAAGCCAAGAAAATGCCTTTGTGCATAACAATTTTCTTGTTTTTGCATAACAATTTTCTTGTTTTTACAAACAAAATTCCTTGTGTTGCATGATCCATGTAAGCGTTTGGTACTAGCATGTGATGCGTCGTCATATGGCGTCGGGTGTGTATTGCAACAAGCTAATGATTTTGAGAAACTGCAACCGGTTGCTTATGCATCCAGGAGTCTGTAAGGCTGAGAGAGTCTACAGCATGATTGAGAAAGAAGCATTAGCGTATGTCTATAGGGTAAAGAAAATGCATCAATACCTGTTTGGGCTAAAATTTGAATTGGAAACTGACCACAAGCCACTCATATCCCTGTTTTCCGAGAGAAAGAGGATAAATACCAATGCATCAGCCCGCATCCAGAGATGGGTGCTCACGTTATCCGCATACAACTACGCCATCCGCCACAGGTCAGGCACAGAAAACTGCGCCGATGCTCTCAGTAGGCTGCCATTACCCACCACGGGGGTGGAAATGGCGCAGCCCCCAGATTTAGCCATGGTTATGGAAGCATTTAAGAGTGAGCAATCACCCGTCACTGCCCGGCAGATCAAAACCTGGTGAGCCAGGACCCCTTATTAACCCTAGTCAAAAGCGGTGTGCTTCACGGGAGCTGGTCCAGTGTCCCAGTGGAAATGCAGGAAGAGATAAAGCCGTTCCAGCGGCGCGAAGATGAAATGTCTTTACAGGCAGACTGCCTTCTGTGGGGCAATCGAGTAGTGGTCCCCAAGAAGGGCAGAGGCACCATCAATGACCTCCACAGTACCCACCCAAGCATCGTAATGATGAAAGCGATAGCCAGGTCCCACGTGTGGTGACCCGGTATTGATGCGGACTTAGAGTCCTGTGTTCACAGATGTAATACGTGCTCGCAGTTAAGCAATGTAGCCAGGGAGACACCGCTAAGTTTATGGTCTTGGCCCTCCAAACCGTGATCTAGGGTACACATCGACTATGCAGGCCTGTACTTGGGTAAAATGCTCCTTGTGGTTGTAGCCGCGTACTCCAAGTGGATTGAATGTGAGATAATGTCAGCTAGCACGTCCGCTGCCACTACTGAAAGCCTGCGGGCCATGTTTGTCACACACGGCCTACCCGATGTCCTGGTGAGCGACAATGGGCCATGTTTTACCGGTGCTGAGTTCAAAGAATTCATGACCCGTAACGGGATCAAACACATCATATCTGCTCCGTTTAAAGCAGCATCCAATGGTCAGGCAGAGAGAGCAGTGCAAACCATAGAGCAAGGCTTAAGGAGGATAACTGAAGGTTCACTGCAGACTCGCCTATCCCGAGTTCTGCTTAGCTACCGCACGAGACCCCACTCGCCCACTGATAAGTGCTCTTTTTATGAGCAGTTCAAGACAAGGCTCTCGTTAGTTCACCCTGATCTACATGACCAGGTAGCGAGCATGCGGCTTCAACAAAGTGCATACCGTGATAGCACAAATGTGTCACGAGATTTAAATCAATGATCCTGTATTTGTATTGAATTATGGACAAGGTCCCAAGTGGCTTCCCGGCACTGTCGTGGCCAAAGAGGGGAGCAGGTGTCTCGGATCAAACTTTCAAATGGACTCATTCACCGGAAACACTTGGACCAAATCAAACTCAGATTTACGGACTACCCTGAGCAATCCACCTTTACCCTACCTTTTTTGATCCCCCAACATACACACCAGTGGCAACCGGCACTACGGTTGACCACAAAGCAGAACCCATCATCCACAGCAGTCCAGCAGGACCCAACACACCAGGCAGCCCAGCAAGGCCAGTTGCACAGCAGCCCAGCGAGGGCCCAACAAATGATTCAACAATACCAACTTTCACAGCAAGACGATCAACCGGGGCAAGAAGGGCCCCAGATCAACTCACATTGTGAATAGTTACACTATTGACTTGGGGGGGGGGGGGGGGGGGAAGGGGAACATGTTGTTATATGTGTAAATTTGTATTTACTCTGTACAGCCACCAGAGGGCTCATCTCCTGGCGCACAGGTATTTAAGGAGGCCTCACAGGTTGGAGAGGCACTCTGGAGATCTGCAATAAAAGACGAAGGTCACACGATACTTTGAGCTCACAGTGTTCAGTCTGACTCTTTCTCCATACATAACACAACCAAACATTCCAATTTAAACATATTCAATGACAACACCTGAAGCTTTATTTCTAAGTACCTATTTAGATCTCCCATGTACAAGCCCTTAGAAAGAAAGATTGCCAATTATACAACAATGGGGAATGGGCAATAAACGGCCATGCCAGTAATGCCCATGTCCCAGGAGCAAATATTAAAAAAACAATGCACAACATCATCAAGGTAGAAAAGAACAACAGAGATAATTAGATAAATCAGAAACCGGTGATTAGGTGACGTAGGTTTTAGTTATAAATGTCTAAAGATTGTGAGAGGACGATAAAGACCTCCCTTTTGAGGTCCAAGGAAAGGATAAGCAAAATATAAAGGATGACGCCGATAAAAGTTGATTTTTCAGTGAGGATGTGGGAAGTAATGGGACCGTGATAATGGCACTATGCTTGCAGCTCAGACTATGTGAGCTCAACTCCCACCAGAGCAAGTTGTGAACATAATAAATCTGGTCATTTTGGGGGCTAGTGTCAGAAAATGACCATGAAAGCTGTGGACTGTTGTAAAAACCCAACTGGTTCACTAATGTCCTGAAGGAAGGGAACCTGCCACCCCAGCTTGGTCTGATCGACATGTGACTACAGTCACACACGTGGATGGTTGATTCCTAATGTCCTCACAGTGCCAGCCATGGCTCAGTGGGCAGCACGCTGGCCTCTGAGTCAGAAGGTTGTGGGTTCAAGTCCCACTCCAGGGATTTGAGCACAAAAATCTAGGCTGACACTCCCAGGGCCGTGCTGAGGGAGGTGCCATCTTTCGGATGAGACGTTAAACCGAGGCCCCGTCTGCCCTCTCAGGTGGATGTAAAAGATCCCATGGCACTACTGGGAAGAAGAGCAGGGGAGTTTTTCCCAGTGTCCTGGCCAATATTTATCCCTCAATCAACATAACAAAAACAGATGTATCTGGTCATTATCACATTGCTGTTTGTGGGAGCTTGCTGTGCGCAAATTGGCTGCCGCGTTTCCCACATTACAACAGTGACTACACTTCAAAAGCACTTCATTTTTCTGTAAAGCGTTTTGAGACGTCCAGTGGTCGTGAAAGGCACTATATAAATACAAGTCTTTTCTTTAAAGGAGTGTAACAATGAAACTCGCCTGTGATCTGGACTGGATTGCCATGTCTAATGCACATGCACTTCTCTAAAGCCAGACCGAGTTAACAGTAGATGAGACAAAGTCTGGTCCAAATTGTAAGTTGCTTTCTCCCACTGTAAGGTGAAATATACCAAGCAATGGATGTGATCAGTCAGTTCAATGGGTGCAAGTTATATTTGTGCAATATTACAAAATAAAGAACATGCAACGCTACCCTCACTCCAGTGAATTGTCTTACTTAACTTGAACAGAATAATCCATCTGACACTCCCCCCTCCTGGGCTTTATCAATGGAGATAGAGTACTGAAGCAAGGAAGTTAGCTAAACCTGTATAAAACAATAGTTCGGCCCCAGCTGGAGTCTTGTGTCCAATTCTGGGCACCGCACTTTAGGAAGGACATGAAGGCTTTGGAGAGGGTGCAGAAGAGGTTTACGAGAATGGTTCCAGGGATGAGGGATTACAGTTACGTGGAGAGACTGGAGAAGCTGTTCTCCTTAGAGCAGAGGAGGCTAAGAGGAGATTTGATAAGAGGCGTTTAAAATCATGGAGGGTTTAGATAAAGAGAAACAGTTTGCAACGGCTGCAGGGTCGATAACCAGAGGGCACAGATTTAACGTGACTGGCAAAAGAACCAGAGGCGACACAAGGAAAACCTTTTTTACGCAGCGAGTGGTTCAGATTTGGAACGCGCTGCCTGATAGGGCGGTAGAAACAGATTCAGCAGCAGCTTTCAAACAGGAATCGGATAAATATGTGAAGGGGAAAAAATTGCAGGGATATGGGGCAAGAGCGGGGGAGTGGGACTAACTGGATTGCTCTTTGAGAGACAGAGCTGGCACAGACTCGATGGGCCGAATGGCCACCTTCTGTGCTGTACCAATCTATGATTCTATAAACATAGCAAATGGTGAGGAATATCTTGGCTGTCCTGCGATGAGAAAGTGATCTACATTGCAAATTAGTTGAAATTAGAGCTAGGGATTAATATCGTAATTGCAGCATAATGACACAGAAATACGAACAGAGGCAAGTGTGTGACTAGGCGTCTTTCAGGCACAATATTGCAGAAACAAAACGCAGCTATTTGTCAGCGACACAATATGCTCGAAGCACTTTATCAGTGGTGCAGACATTTCAGCGAGACTGATAAAAATGCCTGCGGTCGCTCAGTGACTGGCCCGTCGCCAGCATGACGAGAACATCAAGCCCACATGATCAGCGAAACGCTCTGAACGGTGATGGAAACTCTTGCCATTGTAATTGCGCTTTGGTTTATTGCGGTGCGCGGTGCTCACACACACACACACACACGCACAGGGCAAGCTGGATAGGGAGAGGGGCGAACGGGTGCAGTGTTGCCCCTTCAGTATAAGGAGCTGTTTGGGTGAGTCACCGGGACTGTGTCGGATGTCCGGACGCCTATAGAATTGCATTTAAAGGCAGTAACTGGACCTCGGCTCAGAAGCCACGAGCACAAGTGCTATTTCGCTGGCGAGGAGCGAGGGCTGGAAGAATGAGCGACTCAATGCAAGAGGCCTTCTTCAGCGATGTTGCACAGACTCCCTTACTGAGGAAAATCAGGAGTTTGATACCTGTCAACTTTTGGACGGAAACCAAAGACCTTTTCAAATTGGCCGGGCCTGTGGTGAGTTTACCTTTCAAAAACATATTCAGAGTTCACCTGATCTAATTCTCAAGAGGCAGAAAATAATTCCAATTGTCAGGTCAGTGAAAGAAAGACTTGCATTTATATAGCGCCTTTCGCGGCCACCGGACGTCTCAACGCGCTTTACAGCCAATGACGTACTTTTTAAAGTGTAGTCACTGTTGTGACGTAGGAAACGGGGCAGCCAATCTGCGCACAGCAAGCTCCCACAAACAGTAATGACGAGATAATCTGTTTTTAGTGATGTTGATTGAGGGATAAATATTGGCCCAGGACACCGGGGATAACTCCCCTGCTCCTCTTCAAAATAGTGGCATGGGATGTTTAACATCCACCTGAGAGCTTGATGGCTCTCAATTAAATATTTTTTGTCGATAGCTTATATAATGGTCAAAGAATGAGAGTAAATAACACAAGGTGTCTCCAATTGTAAGGCAGACATGGCAAGATAAATTTATTGGGGTTCAATTATTTGCCCCATTACTGCCAATTGGATCATTTTGCGAAGAGTTTCTCCCCTAATGCCTCTCTCCTGGCTCTCCTGTGTGTGTTTGACTGCGTCTCTCGTCCAGTGAGCTATCATTCTTTGGCTTATTATTTGGGTTTGAGGTCTGCCACTTTTTCCCCCACCATCCCCCGTCCTTTTGGTCGGGAAGAAGAAAGGTGTGAGCATAGGCCATTCAGTGCCTTGAGCCTGTTCCGCCATTTAATTAGATCACGGCTGATCTGTATTAAATCCCATCTACCCGCCTTGGTTCCATAACCCTTTGCCTGAAACATCACGGGAATTCGGGTGAGCCTCTGACGGCCCCGGACAGCTATCGTCATCAAATCATTTGATGGCTTTTGGACTATTCAGTGTTAATTTTATACAGCGTCAGCTGCAGCTCAATTGGTAGCAAAGGTTGTGGGTTCAAGTCCCACTTCAGAGACTTGAGCGCAAAAAATCTAGGCTGACACTCTAGTGCAGTGCTGAGGGAGCGCCGCACTGTCGGAGGTGCCGTCTTTCAGATGAGACGTTAATAAGAACATGGGAGCAGGAGAAGGCCATATGGCCCCTCGAGCCTGCTCCGCCATTTAATACAATCATGGCTGATCCGATCATAAACTCGGGTCCTGTCCGCTCCCCATAACCCCTTATTCCCTTATCGGTTAAGAAACTGTCTATCTCTGTCTTAAATTTATTCAGACCCAGCTTCCACAGCTCTCTGAGGCAGCGAATTCCACAGATTTACAACCCTCTGAGAGAAGAAATTCCTCCTCATCTCAGTTTTAAATGGGCGGCCCTTTATGTAACCCCACTATTTAAAAAAGGAGGGAGAGAGGAAACAGTGAACTACAGACCGGTTAGCCTAACATCAGTAGTAGGGAAAATGATAGAGTCTATTATAAAGGATGTGATAACGGGACACTTAGATAATATCAACAAGATTAAACAAAGTCAACATGGATTTATGAAAGGAAAATCATGTTTGAAAAACCTACTGGAGCTTTTTGAGGATGTAACTGATAGAATAGATAAGGGAGAACTAGTGGATGTAGTGTATTTGGATTTTCAGAAGGCTTTTGATAAAGTCCCACATTAGAGGTTAGTGTGCAAAATTAAAGCACATAGGATTGGGGGTAATGTATTGGCATGGATTGAAAATTGGTTAACTGATAGGAAACAGAGAGTAGGAATAAACAGATCTTTTTCGGGATGGTGGGCAGTGACTAGTGGGGCACTAAAGGGATCAGTGCTTGGGCCCCAGCTATTCACAATATATATAAATGATTTGGATGAGGGAACCAAATGTAATATTTCCAAGTTTGCTGACGACACAAAACTAGGTGGGATTGTGAGTTATGAGGAGGATGCAAAGATGCTGCAAGGCGATTTAGATAGGTTGAGTGGGTGGACAAACACATGGCAGATGCAGTATAACGTGGATAAATGTGAAGTTATCCACTTTGGTAGGAAAAACATAAGGACAAAGTATTATTTAAATGGTGATGGCTTAGGAAGTGTCGATGTACAGAGGGACCTGGGTGTCCTTGTACACCAGTCATTGAAAGCAAGCATGCAGGCACAGCAAGCAGTTAGGAAGGCAAATGGTATGTTGGCCTTCATTGCAAGAGGATTTGAGTACAGGAGCTAGGATGTCTTACTACAGTTATACAGGGTCTTGGTGAGACCGCACCTGGAGCATTGTGTGCAGTTTTGGCCTCCTTACCAAAGAAAGGATATACTTGCCATAGAGGGAGTGCAGCGAAGGTTCACCAGACTGATTCCTGGGATGGCAGGGCTGTCAAATGAGGAGAGATTGGATCGACTAGGTCTGTATTCACTAGAGTTTCGAAGAAATGAGAGGGAATCTCATTGAAACGTATACAATTCTGACTGGGTTGGATAGACTGGATGAGGGGAGGATGTTTCCCCTGGCTGGGAAGTCTAGAACAAGAGGTCACAGTCTCAGGATACAGGGTAGGAAATTTAGGACCGAGATGAGGAGAAATGTCTTCAGTCAGAGGGTGGTGAACCTGTGGAATTCTCTACCACAGAAGGCTGTGGAGGCCAAGTCACTGAATATATTTAAGAGGGAGATAGATAGATTTCTAGAAATAAAAGGCATCAAGGGGTATGGGGAAAAAGCGGGAATATGGTGTTGAGATAGAGGATCAGCCATGATCATATTGAATGGCGGTGCAGACTCGAAGGGCAGAATGGCCTACTACTGCTCCTATTTTCTATGTTTCTATGTTTCTATTATGCCCTCTAGTTCTAGTCTCCCCCATCAGTGGAAACATCCTCTCTGCATCCACCTTGTCAATCCTCTCATAATCTTTCATGTTTTGATAAGATCACCTCTCATTCTTCTGAATTGCAATGAGTAGAAGCCCAACCTACTTAACCTTTCCTCATAAGTCAACCCCCTCATCCCCAGAATCAACCTAGTGAACCTTCTCTGAGCTGCCTCCAAAGCAAACACACCCCTTTGTAAATATGGAAACCAAAACTGCACGCAGTATTCCAGGTGTGGCCTCACCAATACCCTGTGTAAATGTAGCAAGATTTCCCTGCTTTTATACTCCATCCCCTTTGCAGTAAAGGCCAAGATTCCATTGGCCTTCCTGATCACTTGCTGTACGAACATAAGAACATAAGAATTAGGAACAGGAGTAAGCCATGTAGCCCCTCGAGCCTGCTCCGCCATTCAACAAGATCATGGCTGATCTGGCCGTGGACTCAGCTTCACTTACCCGCCCGCTCCCCATAACCCTTAATTCCCTTATTGGTTAAAAATCTATCTATCTGTGATTTGAATACATTCAACTCTGCCTCAACTGCTTCCTTGGGCAGAGAATTCCACAGATTCACAACCCTCTGGGAGAAGAAATTCCTTCTCAACTTGGTTTTAAATTGGCTCCCCCATATTTTGAGGCTGTGCCCCCTAGTTCTAGTCTCCCCGACCAGTGGAAACAACCTCTCTGCCTCTATCTTGTCTATCCCTTTCATTATTTTAAATGTTTCAATAAAATCACCCCTCATCCTTCTGAACTCCAACGAGTAAAGACCCAGTCTACTCAATCTATCATCATAAGGTCACCCCTCATCTCCGGAATCAGCCTAGTGAATCATCTCTGTACCCCCTCCAAAGCTAGTATATCCTTCCTTAAGTAATGTGACCAAAACTGCATGCAGTACTCCAGGTGCAGCCTCATCAATACCCTGTACAGTTGCAGCAGGACCTCCCTGCTTTTGTACTCCATCCCTCTCGCAATGAGGGCCAACATTCCATTCGCCTTCCTGATTACCTGCTGCACCTGCAAACTAACTTTTTGGGATTCATGCACAAGGACCCCCAGGTCCCGCTGCACCGCAGCATGTTGTAATTTCTCCCCATTCAAATAATATTCCCTTTTACTGTTTTTTTTTCCAAGGTGGATGACCTCACATTTTCCGACATTGTATTCCATCTGCCAAACCTTAGCCCATTCACTTAACCTATCTAAATCTCTTTGCAGCCTCTCTGTGTCCTCTACACAACCCGCTTTCCCACTAATCTTTGTGTTGTCTGCAAATTTTGTTACACTACACTCTGTCCCCTCTTCCAGGTCATCTATGTATATTGTAAACAGTTGTGGTCCCAGCACCGATCCCTGTGGCACACCACTAACCACCGATTTCCAACCCGAAAAGGACCCATTTATCCCGACTCTCTGCTTTCTGTTAGCCAGCCAATTCTCTATCCATGCTAATACATTTCCTCTGACTCCGCATACCTTTATCTTCTGCAGTAACCTTTTGTGTGGCACCTTATCGAATGCCTTTTGGAAATCTAAATACACCACATCCATCGGTACACCTCTATCCACCATGCTCGTTATATCCTCAAAGAATTCCAGTAAATTAGTTAAACATGATTTCCCCTTCATGAATCCATGTTGCGTCTGCTTGATTGCACTATTCCTATTTAGATATCCCCTATTTCTTCCTTAATGATAGCTTCAAGCATCTTCCCCACTACAGATGTTAAACTAACCAGCCTATAGTTACCTGCCTTTTGTCTGCCCCCTTTTTTAAACAGAGGCGTTACATTAGCTGCTTTCCAATCCGCTGGTACCTCCCCAGAGTCCAGAGAATTTTGGTAGATTATAACGAATGCATCTGCTATAACTTCCGCCATCTCTTTTAATACCCTGGGATGCATTTCATCAGGACCAGGGGACTTGTCTACCTTGAGTCCTGTTAGATCTCTTAATTTCCAATGAAATACGAACTCTGATGGTAGTTTTAACTTTTTAATCTTGGCAGAGAGCAACAAACTGCTGGTTGATTGCCAGTTTCTTTGTCTTACTGAGACACATGGTCAAAATGGCTGTATTTTATACCTGGATCAATTTACAGAAAAGAACTCGCCTTCTTTGACCTTATTGGCTCACTACCCAAGGTCCGAAAATGTCAAGTTGATTGATGAGTTAATGCAACATGCCGAACTGCATGTAGCAGCCTTGACTTGGGGGTCTGTGAATTTTCACAGTCTGTCTAAATGAGCCTGTTTGAATACTCTATCAATCCCCCCTTTGATTCTTTCACAAACTGAATCATAAAACTTCAGGTATCACTGGTTAAACATTCTACAAAATAATTTCATACATGTTAATAGAGTTTCCTTCTAAAATTTGTTGATGTGTTTCGCCACATGTCCGGACTAGTAGCTTCCACACAAATTTACACCAACCCGAGTTCCATCGTGGCCACAATGGAAGTCTGGTTTTAGTAGGTTAATTAACCTTATTCCAATTTAATCCAAATCAATATCTTATTTCAACCAGTAGACAACCTTTCCTTAAGCATAACATACTCCTGTGCCACGTACAGACGGTCTGCTGGGACCTGCAAGGTGTCTCACCTGCGGGACAGCAGCTACAGCCGCCTGGTCGCAACAACATTTAATCAACATAAACAAACAATATAAAAGTAAAACAATTACAACAAATAGAATTAAACCTTCCACCAATGAAGTTCCTATTGAACCTAGCCATTCAGTGGCTCCACTCCACAAAGTGAATGATGGGGGTTGCTTAAGTTTTTCTACCTCCTTTTGGATATGCTCCGCTAAATGGGTAATTTCTTCGGAGCTATCTGGGATATATGTGCAACACTCAGTTCCGAGTAGGGTGCAAGTACCTCCCTTTTCAGCCAGGATGTAATCAAGGGCCAGTCTATTCTGTAGGGCTACTGTGCGGATTGCTACCATTTCTGCATTGATTTTAACTAGGGCCTCTGAGGTATCATTGGCTACCCGTTCCACAACGGATGCCATGTTAATGGATTCCCTTGCCAGTTTGGCGGTCCCATACCCAGGGATCAGGATGGCAAAGAACCTCTCTGTTTCTGTGATAGCTCTCTTAGGACGGTGTAAATGTTCCGACAGTGACTTTATATGATACATATAAGGCACAATGTAGGCTAAATAGCAGGATCCCATCCAATTCTGGGGCAGCCAAGGGTAGGCCTTGTGGCCACACACCCAATAGGTGCCATTATAGGCAATGAATGTTAGCTGTTTCTTTGTCAGCAACACTCCGGGGCCTGTCCAGGCTTTTCCATCTGTTTTATTTAGAATCCGTTACGTTAAAAATTCCCACATCGACCCAGTTTGGACGGTTCCGTGGCTTGATTATATTATAATTCCGGGAGCAGTTACTATACCTCATATTTTGGCCTCCTTTGATGTTTCTAATCAGACAGACCGATTCCCCCGGTCTTCCTATTCCCGTTGTATTAGTGATAACAAAATATGGGGGCCATTTGGAATTATTGTAGTACGGTTGGTATCCCCCTTCAAAGGTAGTCAAATTGTAACCTGCTGACTTCCATTTACGTGCCCAGTTTTCCGTATCCTGAAACGCATTGCCTGTTTTGTTTTGATTAATTATCCACTCAGCCATTTCCGAGATATTCAAGGGAACTGGCCTCAAGAGAATCCCTCCCTTTGAGTGAATAGGAATATGCGCACACACCCAACAACTTGAAATGTTACCTTGTTTGGCATAAATGTATGACATATATTAAAAGGTATTTACATGTAATTCCCTTGCTACCCTACTATTTCCCTTTGGTGCAGAGGTTCGGCTAGTAAGAAGTAGGCCTATGCCTATAATACCTACAATCAATAATACAGTAAATTTATACATTTTCGCAAAAAGTAATTATCCTTATTAGATTTCAGCTTCAGTTACGGGTGCTCGTTTAACGTGTGAGGCGTGGATCCAGGCTTTCTTTCCTTGGACTTTAACAGCTGCCTGGGTGATCAATAACACTTGATAAGGTCCCTCCCACTTGGCACCCAAAGGTTCTTTATGCAACTTTTTCACATACACCCAGACTCCCGGGATGATGTTGTGTCCTCCTTCGGGTGGATTACCCCAAGCTGCCGATACCTGTCGGGAAACAGAACTAATAGCATTGGTTAGGTTCTGACAGTATGATAACAAAGTGTCACTCATTAAGTGAACATCAGCTTTCCGTAAATTGATAGTTCCTGGCAGCGACATGGGTCTTCCTGTTATAATATCAAATGGGCTTAGACCTGTAGTTCTGTTCGGGGTTGCCCTAATGCTACATAGCACTATTGGTAGTGCCTGGGGCCATGATGTTGCTTCAATTCTTCTTTCTTCAAAGTTCTAATTGACCATGTCACCCGACCATCCTCAAAATGCAACGATGAATCTACTTGGATTAGAACGTCCATTCCCAAAAGGGGTTGATCTACTGGGCCTATCCAGACCGGCGTGGTTAGTTCATGTGGACCCAGCCCTATAAGTACCGGTGTTGTCCTTTTAATTTCCATTTTATGGCCCCCAACTCCATAGGCTGTACATGCCCTACCATCCAACGGCAAAAAGTCTCCATATTGTAGGGGTAAGCATGTTAATTCCACCCCTGTGTCTAAAAGACAGTCCACATCCTTATCGCCCACCCTCACAGTTATATATAGCCCATCTCCCCTTTGTTGTATTAGTGCGAGGAGGGGGGCCAGGGTGGGCTCTAATCGTTTTTTGCTATCCCAAGTAACTCCTTCTGTTGTTGTATTGCCAGTCGCTTAAATGCTTCTATGAGGTCGTTATCTTGTGACAAGCCTGGCTTGTTGGCTGAATTGTATCCCTGGCTGCGTCCTCTTCCCCAGCCATGACCTTGCTGTTTTGCCCTGCACATCTTGGCCCAGTGACCTTCTTTCCCACAATAATGACATTTTCCGGGTAATTTTCCTAATGACTGTTTATCGGAATCCTGGGATTTCCATCCCATAGCCTGTACAGCTCGGACTTTAGCTCCCATATCCCAATCTAATTGGTAACATCGATCCACCAATGCTGCAAAGGTAGTTCCTCTACCTTCCCAGTCCGGTAACACTACCTTAAGCATTTTGGACAGTTCTGGCTTTAGACCTGCCACGAAAGCTGCTTTCAGGGGTCCAAACGCTTGTTCATCCATTTCCTCATCCGTATTATTCATACCCGAATGTTCTAGCCACGTGCATCTAAACCGCTCGTCATACTCCAGGACCTCCTCTGTTCCTTTCTGTTGGCAGGCTGCAATTTTTCCCCAGTCTGTCTTAGCTGGACTGAAGGCTTGCAGCCAGTGTTTAATCGCCTCCCATCCGTGTCTAATTCTTGCTCATTCTGCCCCAAAGCTTCTTCTACCTTGTCGTGCAATTTTCTTCCCTGTGTTTTTGGCACCATTATGGTCAAAATTTGCACTCAGTCCCAGGGATGAAGTTGATATATATTTCTTAAGCGGTCCAATTGGTCCCACGTTTTTACTCCCCCTTTCTTTGGATTGGGCAATTCCTTGGACCATTTAGCAATTTTCTCTGGGTCTGCCGGATCATGAACTAAGTATTCTTCGTACACCCTTCTCTTTGTTTTTTTGGTTCCGCAGTCTCTTCTGATTTGACTACAACTCGTCTTTTTTTAAACGGGGCAAAGCGCACCCCTAATTCTTCATCATCCTCCGACACTGTATTGTTGGAGGATTCAGAAACCGTATCTATTCCTCGGTCGTGTCTTCGGGTTTGCGCTTTTAATTTATCCAAACATGGGTACCCTGGGAATTGATCAATACATTTTCCTTTTCCTATTACTGTCTCTTGACCTAATGATTTTTTCCATTCTTTAATTTCACCTTTAAGATCTTTAACTTCCGCTTCCAGCTTTTTAAGTTCAAGCTTTTTCTGTCGCAGCTGTGCACAAACTGCTTGCAATTGATCCTTTGTACTGGTCAGTTCTCGATCATGTTGGGAACGCATTATAATTTCATTCCGCTTTCGAATCTGGCCCATAACCGCTAGGGGCCATCTAGTTCGCTCTTTATTTTTCTTACGGGTCGTTTTTCCCCAGACCCTTTTAATCTCGTCCAAGGACCATTGTCCTTTGGAGGTTCCGTACTTTTGTTCGATCTTAATACAGGTTTTAGATAAGTTGAATTGTTGCTCTATGTATTCTTTCAACTGTTCGAGAATTAAATCTAAGAAACTTCAGGTGGTGCCTGCCCACCTTTAACAGTTGTAGGCAATTCTTTGCCCTTATCTCCTGCTGCCATTATATTGAGTTCTTTACTGGGGTCTCGAGTCGTAGACCTGCTAGCCGATCAATAGATCGGTGATTAATTAACTAACACACCGCCGAAGTTTAGACGTCTATAGGACCTCGAGCCGACTACCAACCGGAGGGTTCGCAAACCGGAGGCTTTCGGAATCGCGTAGAAGGAGAGGCGAATTTAGACTTTTGACCGAGGACTTTTTTTTTAAAAAGAGGAGCCCTTACCTCAATATGTAGGTCCGATGTCCAAAATTCACTTTCTTTCCTCAGCGATCCTGTTCACAGCGCCAAAATTGTTAGATCTCTTAATTTCCAATGAAATACGAACTCCGATGGTAGTTTTAACTTTTTAATCTTGGCAGAGAGCAACAAACTGCTGGCTGATTGCCAGTTTCTTTGTCTTACTGAGACACATGGTCAAAATGGCTGTATTTTATACCTGGATCAATGTACAGAAAAGAACTCGCCTTCTTTGACCTTATGGGCTCACTACCCAAGGTCCGAAAATGTCAAGTTGATTGATGAGTTAATGCAACATGCAGAACTGCATGTAGCAGTCTTGACTTGGGGGTCTGTGAATTTTCACAGTCTGTCTAAATGAGCCTGTTTGAATACTCTATCAAGTCCCATTAGCCTGTCCAGCACTACCCCCCTAGTGATAGTGATTGTCTCAAGGTCCTCCCTTCCCACATTCCCATGACCAGCAATTTTTGGCATGGTTTTGTGTCTTCCACTGTGAAGACCGAAGCAAAATAATTCCACATTTCCCATTATTAAATCCCCCTTCTCATCTTCTAAGGGACCAACATTTACTTTAGTCACTCTTTTCCGTTTTATATATCGGTAAAAGCTTTTACTATCTGTTTTTATGTTTTGCGCAAGTTTACTTTCGTTATCTATCTTTCCTTTCTTTATTGCTTTCTTAGTCATTCTTTGCTGTCGTTTAAAATTTTCCCAATCTTCTAGTTTCCCACTAACCTTGGCCACCTTATACGCATTGGTTTTTAATTTGATACTCTCCTTTATTTCCTTGGTTATCCACAGCTGGTTATCCCTTCTCTTACCGCCCTTCTTTTTCACTGGAATATATTTTTGTTGAGCACTATGAAAGAGCTCCTTAAAAGTCCTCCACTGTTCCTTAATTGTGCCACCATTTAGTCTGTGTTCCCAGTCTACTTTAGCCAACTCTGCCCTCATCCCACTGTAGTCCCCTTTGTTTAAGCGTTGTACGCTCGTTTGAGTGCTGCCCACTGAGCCACGGCTGACACTATTGCTTGACTGTAAGATTCTGAACTTGGTATCTAAATAAAGATGAGCTTAAAGCAGCAGTTTTCAAAAGGCTCGGGGATCTGGATATGCATCAACGTAGGAATGTAACAGCTGTGCTGTTGCACCTCCTCCATATCACTGTTCCCTTGAAATCATTTGGTAAGGGACACGCATAATCAGCTCTCTGCCACATTTGTAACTTTACTATCTGATGACCGTATTTTGCTAAAATTAAAGTCAAAAGATAGCAACGGGTCTGTTACATCTCAAACGGCACCGTCAAAACACATTCAAGCCTCATGCTTGCTTTTATATGTATCAGTCATCCTCCCTCCCTCCTCCTCTCCTGAGGGCGCTGACTCTTGCTGGGGTCCAATTGCTCTGTTGTAAGGCTTTGTACATAAGAACATAAATAGGAGCAGGAGTAGGCCATACGGCTCTTCGAGCCTGCTCTGCCATTCAATAAGATCATGACTGATCCGATCATGGACTCAGCTCCACTTCCCTGCCCACTCCCCATAACCCCTTATCCCCTTATCATTTAAGAAACTGTCTATTTCTGTCTTAAACTTATTCAATGTCCCAGCTTCCACAGCTCTCTGAGGCAATGAATTCCACAGATTTACAACCCTTAGAGAAGAAATTTCTCCTCATCTCAGTTTTAAATGGGCGGCCCCTTATTCCAAGATCATGCTCCCTAAGAACCCCCCCCCGGTGTAAGCACCATCTGCCGGGCATTTTCTCATCTTTTAAGAGGTTTTATCAAGAGAGCAAGTCATGTCGACTACAAAATATTCAAAAAACTAAACGTAAAAAGTTTTTTTTTCGAAAGGAAACCGGTGTAACTGCATCCTTCAATAGAACGCAAGATTGGAAGTGTGAGCTTGGCTCAGTACAAGATGGGAGACCAGTCAGGAGGGATTGGAATAGTCGAGTCTAGAGTTAACAAAGGCTCAAGTGAGGGTTTCAGCAGTAGATGCACTGTGGCCGGAGCAGAGATGTGCAATGTTACAGACTTGGAAGTAGGCAGTCTTGGTGATGGAGAGTTACAAAGCAGTCAGTAAGGTTGTATGAACACAATGGAGAACGAAGTTGCAATAATTAATAAGGCACAAGTCAGGAGTGTGATGGAATACTCTCCTCTTGCCTGGATGAGTGCAGCTCCAACAACACTCGAAGCTCGACACCATCCAGGACAAAGCAGGCCGCTTGATCGGCCCCCCATCCACCACCTTCAACACTCACTCCCTCCACCACCGGCACACCGTGGCTGCAGTGTGTACCATCTACAAGATGCACTGCAGCAACTCGCCAAGGCTTCTTCGGCAGCACCTCCCAAACCCGCGACCTCTACCACCTAGAAGGACAAGGGCAGCCGGCGCATGGGAACACCACCAGCTCCACGTTCCCCTCCAAGTCACACACCATCCAGACTTGGAAGTATATCGCCGTTCCTTCATCGTCGTTGGGTCAAAATCCTGGAACTCCCTCCCTAACAGCACTGTGGGAGCACCTTCACCACACGGACTGCAGCGGTTCAAGAAGGCGGCTCACCACCACCTTCTCGAGGGCAATCAATGCTGGCCATGTCAGCGACGCCCACATTTCGTGAATGAACAGTACCGAGGTTTACAGGTCCATATATAGGGCCCAAGTTTCCACACGATAAAAAACGGGCGCCCCTCCAAGCTGGGCGACCGTTTTTCGCGCCACAAAGTGCGCCTAAAAAAAACCCTCCGTATTCTCCAGCTCCCTGCAGGTCCTCTGGCCCTCGGCGCAGCGCAGCACGAGCTGTAGGGGGGCGGAGTCAGGTCCCTGCGCTGAAAACAGTGCCGGGACCTCTGCACATGCGCGCTACAGTGGGCACGCAAGTGCAGTAGCTCCAGGCGCCGGAAACTGTGTGGGAGGGGCCCGAAGCACGCAGCCCCTAGCCCTGGCCGAATGGCCTCACTGGGGCTGCGTGAATAAAGCTCCTCCCACGGCCAGCTCCTGCTTCCTGTCGACTCCCGCTCCTGCTTTCCCCCCCCCCGACCCGACCCGACCCGTCTGCCGCTGTCGCTGCCGCTTCTGCTTCCCCCGCCCCCCCCCCCCCCCCAACCGGACCCGACTCGACCCGTCTGCGTCTGCCGCTCCCGCTCCCACCCGACCCGACCCGACTCGACTCCTGCCCCCGCCCCCGGACTGGATCCGACCTGACCTCCCTCCCCGACCTCCCCCCCCCCCCCGACCTCCCCGACCTGACCCCCCCTCCCCGACCTGACCTCCCTCCCTCTCTCCTCTCCCTCTCCCCCTCCCCTCCCCCTCCCCCTCCCCTCCCCCTCCCCTCCCCCTCCCCTCCCCCTCCCCTCCCCCTCCCCTCCCCCTCCCCTCCCCCTCCCCTCCCCCTCCCCTCCCCCTCCCCTCCCCCTCCCCTCCCCCTCCCTCTTCCCCCCCCCCCCCCCCCGCCGACTTGAACCGAACCTCTCTCCCCGACCCGACCCAACGCCACCTACCTCTGGTGCTGGGGACGGGCCCGGCCCGAAATCTCGGGCCCGGCCCGTTCAGCCTTCGGTCCCGATGGCAAACCGCTTCCTAAAGGCCTGCCTGAAGAACTTTCACACAGGTAGGAACATGGTTTATTTAATCTTTTCTTTGCTTATAAATTTTTATTCAGGTTGGATTTATTTGTATAAGTATAACTAAGGATTTATTGTAGAATTTAATGACTTCCCTCCCCCCCCACCTCGTTCTGGACGCCTAATTTGTAACCTGCGCCTGATTTTTTAATGTGTAGAACAGGTTTTTTCAGTTCTACAAAAATCTTCACTTGCTCCATTCTAAGTTAGTTTGGAGTACGTTTTCACTGTGGAAACTTTGAAATCAGGCATCAGTGGCCGGACACGCCCCCTTTTGAAGAAAAAATTCTGTTCCAAAGTGGATCTGTTCTAACTGACTAGAACTGCAGAAAAATAAATGTGGAGAATTGCGATTTCTAAGATAGTCCGTTCTCCACCAGTTGCTCCTAAAAATCAGGCGCAAATCATGTGGAAACTTGGGCCCATAGTCTATTAGTGTTCAGAGATTGTCTATTAAGCCTAACAAACTGGCGCTTTATCAATAGATCTCAACCCCGCCTTCCTCTCTGCCCCTCTTTCTCATCATGTTCCTTCATTCCTTCTCTCTGAGATTCAGGTCATTGCTCCTTGAACTCATTTGCATCATCTGCTTCAACAGCTTTCCCTGGTAATTTATTCTTCAACTCTGGTACCCTATGGGGCGAATAAGTCCCCCCCCTCGCTCCTGACACACTCCAAACTTCTTGGGCCTGAATTTGCGGACAGAGGCTTCTTGCTAGCGAATGCCTCTGAGCAGCAAAAAAATTAACGAAATTACCTTCTACCTCGGGTTCAATGGAGACTCGTGCTCCTGGGCCTCGATGTGCAGACATGCGTAGAGGCCCACATTTCCCAGGGGCACAGGCGCTTCGCAAGTGTCCCTGGGATCACATGGGCCAGCCCAACCAATCAAGCAAGGGAACCCCCATTCATGCTTACGGAGATTCTGTATGTACGGAAACCCCATAAGCATGAATGGGGATCACACAAGATACATATTTAACATAACAAATAATTTTTTTTTAAATCATTACATATTTGAAATGACAATATAATTAAACATTTAAAACAAAAATTTAATTTTTTGATAAATGAATTTAAAGGGGCTAAAACTAACCTTACCTTTATGAGGAAAGGTTGAGTAGGTTGGGCCTCTACTCATTGGAATTCAGAAGAATGAGAGGTGATCTTATCGAAATGTATAAAATTATGAGGGGGCTTGACAAGGTGGATGCAGAGAAGATGTTTCCACTGATGAGGGAGACTAGAACTAGAGGACATAACCTTAGAATAAGGGGCCGCCCATTTAAAACTGAGATGAGGAGAAATTTCTTTTCTCAGAGGGTTGTAAATCTGTGGAATTCACTGCCTCAGAGAGCTGTGGAAGCCGGGACATTGAATAAATTTAAGACAGAGATAGATAGTTTCTTAACCGATAAGGGAATAAGGGGTTATGGGGAGCGGGCAGGGAAGTGGAGCTGAGTCCATGATCGGATCAGCCAAGATCATATTAAATGGCGGAGCAGGCTCGAGGGGCTGTATGGCCTACTCCTGCTCCTATTTCTTATGTTCTTATTTTACATGATTTAATGTATAAATGAATGAAACAAAATTATTTAAATTTTTTAAAAACTCTTATGCAGGTAAAGTCAGGCCTTACTCCTGCGTTTACCAGGCATAAGAATATCACGGGCATTCGCAGGTCAGGAGTAGGGCAAACAGCCCCACAGTCAGTCCGCGGACACTTTTTTCCCGGGAATTCTTGACTGATCGCAAGTTCTGTGTTTTAGCGCATACGCAGTGTGTGCCTAAACCCGGAACTTGCGGGGTCCCTCCGGGTGTGTGCGCACCTCGTACGTGCCCATAGGGGCCATAATTTTCCCCCTTAAGTTTTAATTTGCAGTGTTTGATATTTGAACCCTTCGCCGCAGTGAACAGTTTGAACCCGAGGAATCCGCTTTGTCCATTCGCTCCTTAATCTTGACAGCTTGGTGAAGTCTTATCTTTTCCAGAGAGAAGTTCCATTATTTTCAATCAGAACTATGAACTGATTTTAGTTGTGGATAAGAACCTGAAATGTGTTTTGTTTTTGGGAAAAAAAAAAGAGTACGGGCCAATTTTAAATCAATTGATTTTATGATATTTTAAATGAATTTTCCTCTTTTTCCCCACAGGTTCTGGCACAGCTGATGGTCTTTCTCATAGGTATTGTCAGCTCCATATTCTGCGGACATTTAGGAAAAGTTGAGTTGGATGCAGTTTGCCTTGCCACAGTGGTAAATATGCTTGAAATTAGATTTTATTTATTGTACTGTACCTTTAGTAAAATAGGATGTAGTCCAGTCTCTATCAATTTATTGTATTAAACAGTCTCATCGCCACCTTCTCAGGGCAACTAGGGATGGGTAATAAATGCCGGCCTTGCCAGCGATGCCCATATCCTCAATGAATTTTTTTTTAAAGCCGGTTAAATATTTCTTGTTAAAAGGAAAAACAGACAAATTCCGGATTCAATCGCCAATCTATGTGGAGTTGGCTGCTGGCAGGGGAGCAGGACCTGGGGGTGCTACAATTGTCCTGGGCCAGGGAGAGGGCGAAAGCTAAGGCACCGTTTCCCCATTCCTGAATGCTATCCTTTGACCCCTGCTGCAAAATGTGGCCGCGTGGGTCTCTAATGAGGAACAGGCTACGCTGGGAACCCCACGGTTGAATATATTGTTAACACTCTAAATTGATCCCTGGGATCAGGGGGTTGTCCAATGAGGAGAGATTGAGTAGATTGGGCCAGTACTCTGGAAATAAACCCCAGTGCTTGGTTTGCTTGAAGAATAAGAGATGATCTCATTGAAACATATGAGAGCGATTGACAGGGTAGATGCTGGGAGGCTCTCCTGGCTGGCACGCCTGGAACCAGGGGTCACAGTCTCAGGATAAGGGGTCGGCCATTGAGATGAGGAGGAATTTCTTCTCTCGGAGGCTTGCAAATCTATGGAATTCTCTGCCCCAAAGGGCTGTGGATTCTCAGTCGTTGAGTATATTCAAGGACGAGATCGATAGATTGTTGGACTCTAGGGGAATCAAGGGATATGGATATCGGGTGGGAAAGTGGAGTTGAGGTCGATGATCAGTAGCAGGGCTCAGTATTAGGTCACTTGCTTTTTGTGGTATACATCAATGAACTAGACTTGAATATAGCGGGTACGATTAAGAAGTTTGCAGACAATACTAAAATCGGCTGTGTGGTTGATAATGGCCCTGAAATTCCGATGTCCCGGGTCCGTACGAAGTTCCTACGGACCCGGGAAGGCGTCGGAAAAGCCGGTTTTCAGCGCGAAATGTGCATGCGCTGAAAACCGGCTTTTCCAATCTGTCAAGTTTCTGGCTTGACAGATCTCGCGCATATCGGGAGCGAGGACATTTGTACATGCAAATTTGCGATATTTACCCATATCTTGCCCAGTAAATGTCCTCACAAATCTTGCGCCTGAAAAAGCAGGCGCCTAGCCTACTTTTACAGGCCCAAGTGTTTTAAAACACACAAAAACATATAAAAATAAAGTTATTGTTAAAAACCCTCCTCAAAACGGTAAGTTTATTTTAATGCATAATTTTAAAAACTTTTTTAAAAATTGGGAAAATATTTTTTATAAAACATTAATAACTTTAATTTAAATGAATCTTAAATATGTAGTGTATATTTTCTATTTTTAATTAGTGTTTGGGGGGGTTCGCATTCATTAGTAATAGGAGTTTCGAACTTACGAAACTCCTATTACTATGAATGAGAATATACTATACCTGATTGGCTGCCCAGAGCCATGTGACTCCAGCTCCAGGCCCGTGCACGTCCTGACTTGCACACGCTGCGATGCGCAGCAAGAGGAGGCCTGTGCATCAGAAAGTCGAGCGGGGGCAGCCGCTTCAGGTAGGTGTGTATTTTTTCTCTAAAATCTAGTCGAGCGCTCGCGGGAAGGAGAAAGCGGAATTTCTGGGCCAATAAAGACGAAAGCTGCGGACTGCAGGAAGATATCAGTCAACTGGTCAGGTAGGCAGAACAGTGGCAAATGGAATTTAATCCAGAGAAGTGTGCGGTAATCCATTTGGGAACGGCTAACAAGGCAAGGGAATACACATTAAATGGGAAGACACTAAAGTATAGAGGAACAAAGGGACCTTGGAGTGCATGTCCACAGATCCCTGAAGATAGCAGGCCAGGTACATAAGGTGGTTCAGAAGACATATGGAATGCTTGCCTTTATTAGCCAGGGTATAGAATAAAAGAGCAGGGAGGTTATGCACTGGTTAGGCCACAGCGAGAGTACTGCATGCAGTTCTGATCACCACATTACAGAAAAGACATGATTGCACTAGAGAGGGTACAGAGGAGATTTACGAGAATGTTGCCAGGAGTGGAGAATCTTAGCTATGCAGGCAGATTGCAGAGGCTGGGTCTGTTTTCCTTGGAACAGAGGAAGCTGAGGGGAGACCTTATTGAGGTGTATAAAATTATGAGGAGCCTGGACCGAGTGGATAGGAAGGGCCTATTTCCCTTAGCAGCGGGGTCAACAACCAGACGGCATAAATTTAAAGTAATTGGTTGAAAATAGGAGATTTGAGGGGAAACTTCTTTGCCCAGAGGGTTGAGAGGGTCTGGAACTCTCTGCCTGTAAGGGTGGTAGAGGCAGAAACCCTCACCATATTTAAAAAGTACTTGGATGTGCACTTGAAGGGCTGTGGCCTGCAGGGCTACAGATCAAGAACTGGAAAGTGGGATTAGGCTGGATAGCCTCTTGTTGGCTGGCGCAGACACGATGGGCCGAAATGGCCTCCTTCCGTGCTGTAAATTTCTATGAGTCTATGATTCTATGCGATCTTAATTGAATGGCCGAGCAGGCTGAAGACTCCTGCTCCGATTTCTTATGTTCTTAAATGTTTCCATTTCTGTTTTTCATTACCTTTGCACAGGTGATCAATGTATCAGGTATCTCCGTAGGTGCTGGCTTGGCGTCAGCGTGTGACACACTCATATCCCAGGTAGGTGCGGAAAACCCCCAAACCTGGTCCTTTCATAACCACCCGGGAATATCATTTTCTTAGAAGGATAAGTCTTTAAACGTCGGTACTTAAGGAACACGCTGCCCAGGATAGAACTGAGCCGTCGCGATGAGGTGGGGCAGATTTCAACCGGAGCTGCTGTAGGGTTGCTACAATTGCTCTCGGTTCTTTCGGGCTGGGCAAGGAGAAATCAGCTCGGGTTTCCATTCCTGATCAATGTCCAGCGACTCGGTCCCTGACGGAAAGGATGAGTGTCGGGTTAGAACCGGGCTGGACATAGCTGTGACTCCCCTTGTGGTGAATAGCCTGCTGACACTCGGAGGGCCGGGGGAGGGGGTGCAATTTTAACCTAGTCAGTCCCTCGGGAAACTGATGGGATTGGGTGCAACGCAGGTTTTACGCCCCGCCTGATTTTACAATCCGTTGACGTCGATGGGGAGTAAGATTGGGGCAGGGAGTAAATCCAGCATTCCAACCAATCCCGCGGGATTCCCAACGGGAGTGTTTGGATCAAATGGCCCCCTCATTGCTGAGTCTCACCCTTGCAAATTGGCCAATTGGGGAAGGCGCTGGAGGACACCAAAAACACCGTCGGGAAAGGGGTGGAGAAAAAGGGGAAAGTTGGTCGAAAAGAACAAAGTTTCTATGATGGGGCCGTGTATGTTGGCACCTTAGATTTGCTGCACGTTGCGTTTTCTGATCCCAGTTCTAAGTGCACCTCACCAGTGTAGTGTATGCACCTGTGAGCATGCTCACAGGTTTGTAGAGCTTGTTGCAGTGTGAGTGGCTTAGCCAGTCACGTGATGCTGACAAGACTCAATAAAACCCCAGTCAGTTGGGTCCAGGTCATCCACGATGAGGTATGCAGTTGTGAGCCTAGTGGATGAACTGGTAATGTGTAGTGTGATTGTTAGACCTTTGTTGATAAACCAACTCGTTCTTACTAGCAAAGTGCTGCTATGAATTCTTAAGCACAAACCCATGAAGCAAATACATTACAATTGCAGAGAGGGTGGGGGGGGGGGGGTGCGCGAAGGAGTGAGAGAAAAATCAAAGGGCCAGAACTCTGGGACAATCTTGCATACCTCAAGCAATAACTTGCATTTATATAGCACCTTTAATGGAGTAAAACATCCCACGGCGTTTCACGGGAACGTAATCGGACAAAAAACTTGACACTGAGCCAAAGAAAGAGACATCAGGGCAGGTGACCATACGCTTGGTAGGTTTCAAGCAGAGTCTTAAAGGGAGAGAGAGAGAGAGAGAGCGGTGGAGAACCGGAGAGGTCGAGGGAGATAATTCCAGTGCTTGGGACCTAGACAGGCAGAGGCACGGGCCCAGCCCACACTGCGATATGTGCGCGCACTAGGTCCGTGCAGCAGAACTGGTCTCCAGTCGTCTTGGGTAATCCTTGTCACTGGACCAAGACCTATCTCTGGCAAGCCCGTGTGGGTGGCTGGTGTTCAACGGCATCTTCCACCCTTCAGGATGTAGTTTGGGATCTGGAATATTAGGTCCTTCATTGAAACACCTGTGAACTCATTCCTTTTTGGCGTGGAAGCAAGTCATCCTCACTTCGAGGGACTGCCTATAATGATGATGATGAGAAAGTGGGCAGTTTTGAGAGAAGCATTGGGGAGTGGAATTAAGGGGTATACCTCATATACCTTCGAGTGACTGGCTCTAGATCAGCTTCAGCAAAGGTTTGGCGCCAGGTCATTGCAAAGTCAACTGCATTTCGTTGAGGAGGCGACGAAATTGTTTGAGGGAACTTCAGTGTACATAATCGACTCAGCCCCTGGAATTAATGACCAATGAGTTCATTGAATTGTAACTAGTGTCAGCCACAGAAAGCAAAAGGTGGTGATTAATGGGGGAGGCAGTGATTAGTGGGAATCAGTATTTCCTCAGGGCTGTATGCTATAAATGGAAACTCTCAGAACTTGATTTGTTTCCGTTAGAAGATTGAATGGAGACAGGAGCCATGGTTTTAAAAAAAAAAAAATCTTCTGATTTTCAGACATTTGGCAGTAAAAACCTGAGGAGAATTGGGGTGATTCTCCAGCGAGGGATTCTCATTCTCCTGATATTCTGCTTTCCCTGTTGGGCTCTCTTCATCAACACCGAACACATCCTGCTGGCTGTCCAACAATCTCCCGAGGTGGCCAAGTAAGCACCCTTCTGTTACAAAAGTAAGAAATGTGCTATTTATGTGTAAGCCCTTTAGAAAGAAGGTGCTCCTTGAAGGGTGTGTTCAATAGCAGAACGTGCTGGGTCGTGCAGTGATAGGCCTACTCCTGCATCTATTTTCTATGTTTCTATGACACAGGTCCCATTACCTTTACCCTACGGCAAACAGAGCCAAGCAAAGGCGAGGTGGTTTCCCAAGCAGTTGAGTGGGGATATGAGATGGTGAGTCCACCCATCGTTCTGTTGGTACCACATTCACTCAAGGGCACCCATCGGCAGAGAACAAATCACTAAAAGTAGTGACGCAGGTTAATAAGGCCATTTTTAAGAAATCAAATCAAGCACTGGGGTTCATTTCTGGAGGGATTGCATTGAAAAGTTAGGTTAACTAGGGGAGGTGCAACGAGACCTGGGTGTCATGGTACATCAGTCATTGAAGGTTGGCATGCAGGTACAGCAGGCGGTTAAGAAAGCAAATGGCATGTTGGCCTTCATAGCGAGGGGATTTGAGTACAGGGGCAGGGAGGTGTTACTACAGTTGTACAGGGCCTTGGTGAGGCCACACCTGGAGTATTCTGCACAGTTTTGGCCTCCTAACTTGAGGAAGGACATTCTTGCTATTGAGGGAGTGCAGCGAAGGTTCACCAGACTGATTCCTCGGATGGCGGGACTGACATATCAAGAAAGACTGGATCAACTGGGCTTGTATTCACTGGAGTTCAGAAGAATGAGAGGGGATCTCATAGAAACGTTTAAAATTTTGACGGGTTTAGACAGGTTAGATGCAGGAAGAATGTTCCCAATGTTGGGGAAGTCCAGAACCAGGGTGTCACAATCTAAAGATAAGGGGTAAGCCATTTAGGACCGAGATGAGAAGAAACTTCTTCACCCAGAGAGTGGTGAACCTGTGGAATTCTCTACCACAGAAAGTTGTTGAGTCCAATTCACTTAATATATTCAAAAAGGAGTTAGATGTTGTCCTTACTATGAGGGGGATCAAGGGGTATGGTGAGAAAGCAGGAATGGGGTACTGAAGTTGCATGTTCAGCCATGAAGTCATTTAATGGCGGTGCAGGCTCGAAGGGCCGAATGGCCTACTCCTGCACCTATTTTCTATGTTTCTATGTTAAACTTGTATCGAATCTTGGTTAGACCTCACTTTTGGAGCACTGTGAACAGTTCTGGTCGCCATATTATAAAAAGGATGTAGAGGCACTGGAGAAGGCGCAAAAAAGCTTCACAAGGATGATACTAGAACTGAGAGGTTATACCTATCAGGTAAGATTGAACAGGCTGGGGCCCTTTCTCTAGAAAAGAGAAGGCTGAGGGGTGATCCGATGGAGGTCGTTAAGATAATGAAAGGGTTCGCTCGGGTAGAGTTAGAGAAATGTTTCCACATGTGGGGGAGATGTCATAAATATAAGAGTGCCACTAAATCCAGAAGAGAATTCAGGAGAAACTTCTTTACCCATAGAATGAGGAACTCGCCACCACGGGGAGTGGTTGAGGCGAATAGCACAGATGCCTTTAAGGAGAAGCTGGATAAACACATGACGGAGAAAGGAATAGAGGGATATGCTGATAGTGTGAGATGAAGGGTGGGAGGGGGTTTGTGCTCCACACGAGCCTCGATGTAACTAGTAATTTGTTGCACGCTGTTCTCTTGGTTTGGGAACCATGGTTGGCATGAGATGGTAAATAAAATAAGTTTGAACATTAACAGGGAAAAGAAGTAAGAAAGAGTAAGAGTTGCTATTGTAGATCTAAACAAACGAGCTTTAATCCTCGGTAGGATTCATGGCCTCCTTCCCCTTTTGGGGAGAGTCGCTACAACAACAACTTGTATTTATAGAGCGCCTTTAATGTAGTCAATCATCCCACAGCTTTTCAGAAGAGTATTATGAGACAAAAAATTTGACTCCGAGCCACATAAGGAGAAATTAGGGCTGGTGACCAAAAGCTTGGTCAAAGAGGTACGGAGGGAGTGTCTTGAAGGGGGAAAGAGAGGCGGAGAGGTTTAAGCAGGGAGTTCCAGAGCTTGGGGTCTCGGCAACAGAAGGCACGGCCACCAATGGTTAAGCGATTATAATCAGGGGTGCTCAAGGGGGCAGAATTAGAGGAGCGGGGTGGGGGTTGGGAGGGGCGGCGTTTGTGGGGCTGGAGGAGGTTACAGAGATAGGGAGGGGTGAGGCCATAGAGGGATTTGACAAGGATGAGAATTTTGAAATTATGGCCTTGGTCACCCGGAAGCCAATGTTGGTCAGCAAGCATAGGGGGTGATGGGTGAGCGGGACTTGGTGCGAGTTAGGACACGGGCGGCCGAGTTTTGGATCACCTCTACATTGGGAGGTCAGCCAGGAGTGCGTTGGAATAGTCGAGTCTAGAGGTAACAAAGGCACGGATGAGGGCTTCGGCAGCGGATGAGCTGAACGGTTGGGCACTGTGCTCATTGGTTCTGTCCACGAATGCGGTCAGTAGCAGTTGCTCTTGAACAGGCTGCCGGCGAACCTGTTTCAGGTTAAGCAGAGGTCAGTTCTTTTCCCCTGACGTGGAATCCTCTGCAGCCATAGAGAGCCGACTGCCTAAGTACTGAATGTTCTCCTTTTTAAGTGATTGAGTGATGGCCACTCCTGTGCTTCGAACTCGGTGATCTTGTCGGGAGTTCGATGCCAAGCTCTCAAGGAGCACAGAACCAGCTGCTTGCAATGCTTCTCCTTCACCACTTATAACGAATAGTGAACAATTACCCATTGATCACTGTCAACTGTGGTTATAAACAACACTATCAGGAAATAGGACCCAGGAATAGCATTTATTTGTCAATTTATGTTTGAACATTCACTCTTTTATCATGTGTATATTAATATATTTATGCACCGTATTTTAAAAAATCACATTCGGATTTATTTCCAAACTGTTGCGTACAATTCTGATGAACTCTCTCAGCCTTCAGTTGTATCGACATGTACTTTATGCCCTCCCTGTGTTTGAATTTACTGTGAGTTAGCAATGTCGATGGGTTCCCATTTCTTGGCCAACTTCTGTTGCTTTCTCTTGCAGGTTAGCTCAGCTCTATGTATGGATATTTATCCCTGGCCTTCCTGTAAGTAAATTATTTGATGTAGTGCACCACTCATTAACAAACTGGTCAGTTTAAAAAAAAAAAGACTTGCATTTATATAGCGCCTTTCACGAACACCAGATGTCACAAAGCACTTTTTAAAAATCCGTTCATAGGATGTGGGCGTCGCTGGCAAGGCCGGCATTTATTGCCCATTCCTAATTGCCCTTGAGAACGTGGTGATGTGCCGCCTTCTTGAACCGCTGCAGTCCGTGTGGTGAAGGTGCTCCCGCAGTGCTGTTAGGGAGGTAGTTCCCGGATTTTGACCCAGTGACGATGAAGCAATGGCAATATACTTCCAAGTCAGGATGGTGTGTGACTTGGAGGGAAAGTGAAGGTAGTGGTGTTCCCATGCGCCTGCTGCCCTTGTCCTTCTAGGTGGTAGAGGTCGCGGGTTTGAGTGGTGCTGCCGAAGAAGCCTTGGTGAGTTGCTGCAGTGTATCCTGTAGATGGTACACACTGCAGCCACGGTGCGCCGGTGGTGAAGGGAGTGAATGTTGAAGGTGGTGGATGGGGTGCCGATCAAGCGGGCTGCTTTGTCCTGGATGGTGTCGAGCTTTTTGAGTGTTGTTGAAGCTGCACTCATCCAGGCAAGTGGAGAGTATTCCATCACACTCCTGACTTGTGACTGGTAGATGGTGCAAAGGCTTTGAGGAGCCAGGAGATGAGACACTCATTGCAGAATACCCAGCCTCTGAGCTTCTCTTGTTGTCACAGTATTTATGTGGCTGGTCCAGTTAAGTATCTAGTCAATGGTGACCCCAGGATGTTGGTGGGGGATTTGGCGATGGTAATGCTGTTGAGTGGTGCTGCCGAAGAAGCCTTGGTGAGTTGCTGCAGTGTATCCTGTAGATGGTACACACTGCAGCCACGGTGCGCCGGTGGTGAAGGGAGTGAATGTTTTGAGGATGTTTCCAGTAAAGTGGACAAGGGAGAACCAGTTGATGTGGTATATTTGGACTTTCAGAAGGCTTTCGACAAGGTCCCACACAAGAGATTAATGTGCAAAGTTAAAGCACATGGGATTGGGGGTAGTGTGCTGACGTGGATTGAGAACTGGTTGTCAGACAGGAAGCAAAGAGTAGGAGTAAACGGGTACTTTTCAGAATGGCAGGCAGTGACTAGTGGAGTGCCGCAAGGTTCTGTGCTGGGGCCCCAGCTGTTTACATTGTACATTAATGATTTAGACGAGGGGATTAAATGCAGTATCTCCAAATTTGCGGATGATACTAAGTTGGGTGGCAGTGTGAGCTGCGAGGAGGATGCTATTAGGCTGCAGAGTGACTTGGATAGGTTAGGTGAGTGGGCAAATGCATGGCAGATGAAGTATAATGTGGATAAATGTGAGGTTATCCACTTTGGTGGTAAAAACAGAGAGACAGACTATTATCTGAATGGTGACAGATTAGGAAAAGGGAAGGTGCAACGAGACCTGGGTGTCATGGTACATCAGTCATTGAAGGTTGGCATGCAGGTACAGCAGGCGGTTAAGAAATCAAATGGCATGTTGGCCTTCATAGCGAGGGGATTTGAATACAGGGGCAGGGAGGTGTTGCTACAGTTGTACAGGGCCTTGGTGAGGCCACACCTGGAGTATTGTGTACAGTTTTGGTCTCCTAACTTGAGGAAGGACATTCTTGCTATTGAGGGAGTGCAGCGAAGGTTCACCAGACTGATTCCCGGGATGGCGGGACTGACCTATCAAGAAAGATTGGATCAATTGGGATTGTATTCACTGGAGTTCAGAAGAATGAGAGGGGACCTCATAGAAACGTTTAAAATTCTGACGGGTTTAGACAGGTTAGATGCAGAAAGAATGTTCCCAATGTTGGGGAAGTCCAGAACCAGGGGTCACAGTCTGAGGATAAGGGGTAAGCCATTTAGGACCGAGATGAGGAGAAACTTCTTCACCCAGAGAGTGGTGAACCTGTGGAATTCTCTACCACAGAAAGTAGTTGAGGCCAATTCACTAAATATATTCAAAAGGGAGTTAGATGAAGTCCTTACTACTCGGGGGATCAAGGGTTATGGCGAGAAAGCAGGAAGGGGGTACTGAAGTTTCATGTTCAGCCATGAACTCATTGAATGGCGGTGCAGGCTAGAAGGGCTGAATGGCCTGCTCCTGCACCTATTTTCTATGTTTCTATGTTTCTATGAATGTCAAGGAGAGGTGGTTAAACTCTCGCTTGTTGGAGATGGTCATTGCCTGGCACTTGTGTGCGCGAATGTTACTTTCCACTTATCAGCCCAAGTCCGAATGTCGTCCAGATCTTGCTGCATGCAGGCATGGACTGTTTCATTATCTGAGGAGTTGCGAATGGCACTGAATACTGTGCAGATATCAGCGAACATCCCACTTCTGACCTTATGATGGAGGGAAGGTCATTGATTGAAGCAGCTGAAGATGATTGGGCCTAGGCACTGCTCTGAGGAACTCCTGCAGTGATGTCCTGGGGCTGGGATGATTGACCTCCAACAATCACAACCATCTTCCTTTGTGCTAGGGTATGACTCTAGCCCGTGGAGAGTTTTCCCCCTGATTCCCATTGACTTCAGTTTACGGGGGCTCCTTGATGCCACACTCGGTCAAGTGCTGCCTTGATGTCAAGGGCAGTCACTCTCATCTCACCTCTGGAATTCAGCTCTTTTGTCCATGTGTGGACCATGGCTGTAATGAGGTCTGGAGCCGAATGGTCTTGGCAGAACCCAAACTGGGCATCTGTGAGCAGGTTATTGGTGAGTAAGTGCCGCTTGATAGCACTGTCGATGACACCTTCCATCACTTTGCTGATGATTGAGAGTAGACTGATGGGGCGGTAATTGTCCGGATTGGATCTGTGCTGCTTTTTGTGGACAGGGCATACCTGGGCAGTTTACCACATTGTCGGGTAGATGCCAGTGTTGTAGCTGTACTGGAACAGCTTGGCTAGAGGCGTGGCTAGTTCTGGAGCACAAATCTTCAGCACGACAGCCGGGATGTTGTCAGGTCCTATAGCCTTTGCTGTATCCAGTGCGCTCAGCCGTTTCTTGATATCACGTGGAGTGAATCGAATTGGCTGAAGACTGGCTTCTGTGATGGTGGGGACCTCAGGAGGAGGCCGATATGGATCATCCACTCGACACTTCTGGCTGAAGATGGTTGCAAACTCTTCAGCCTTGTCTTTTGCACTCACATGCTGGGCTTTGCCATCATTGAGGATGGGGATATTCATGGAGCCTCCTTCTCCCGTTAGTTGTTTAATTGACGGCTGGCTGTGGCAGGACTGCAGAGCTTTGATCTGATCTGTTGATTGTGGGATCGCTTAGCTCTGTTTATAGCATGCTGCTTCTGCTGTTTAGCATGCATGCAGTCCTGTGGAGGGAGCAGTGTGCGGTGGCCCAGCCCGGAAATCGGCGCGGTCCCGGGGCCACTGGAGGGAGCAGAGTGCGGCGGTATACCACTGCAGGGAGCAGCGCGGTGCTGCAGGAGGGCGACGGCTACGAAGCCAGGTCGCTGATTGCAGTGCGGGCGGGCACAGCAGGAGGGGCGAAGAAGCGGCGAGAGTCCGTAGAGGGAAGTGACAGGGACCCAGAAGAGGCGAGGGCCCAGGGGCAGCACGGGCCCAGCCCACACTGCGATATGTGTGTGCGCTCGGTCTGTACAGCAGAGCTGGTCTCCAGTCGTCCTGGTTAACCCTTGCCACTGGACCAAGACCGAGCTCTGTCGAGCCCCGTGTGGTGGCTGGTGTGCAACGGCCACCACACGTTAAAAAAATCCGCACACAGGCATCTTCCACCCTTCAGGATGTAGTTCGGGATCCGGAATATTAGGTCCTTCATTGAAACACCTGTGAACTCATCCCTTTTTGGAGTGGAAGCAAGTCATCCTCGCTTCGAGGGACTGCCTATGATAATGAGTCCTGTGTTGCAGCTTCCCAGGTTGGCACCTCATTTTTAGGTATGCCTGGTGCTGCTCCTGGCATGCTCTTCTGCCCTCTTCATTGAACAGGGTTGGTCCCCTGGCTTGATGGATATGCCGGGACATGAGATTACAGATTGTGGTGGAGTACAATTCTGTTGCTGCTGATGGCCTGCAGCGCCTCATGGATGATCAGTTTTGAGCTGCTAGATCTGTCCTGAATCTATCCCATTTTAGCAGGTTGGTAGTGCCACACAACACGATGGAGAGTGTCCTCAGTGTGAAGACAGGACTTCGTCTCCACAATGACATAATAACTGTGCAGTGGTCACTGCTACCAATGCTGTCGTAGACAGATGCATCTGCGACAGGTAGATCGATGAGCCAATGAAGTACATTTTGTAGTGTAGTCACTATTGTAATTTACGCAAATTGGCTGCCGTGTTTCCTACATTACAACAGTGACTGCACTTCAAAAAAAGTACTCCATTGACTGTAAAACACTTTGGGACGTCCGGTGGTCGTGAAAGGCGCTATATAAATGCAAGTCTTTTTATAAATGCAAGTAATTATTTTCTTTCACTACACATTCTATCTTTTTTTCCTTCTATCTTCATAGGCAACATTTCTTTATCAGTTGGAAATCCGATACCTTCAGAATCAGGTACAGTCGCCGGTATTTGACTTTGTATTTTGCGAATGCAGTTAATTTAATGATTGTTGGTGTAAACCATATGTGGAATTTTTCAGTTTCATTTCCCTTAATTTAAAGTTCAACTGCGATCAGGTAGAAGATTCATTTAAAAAAAAAACTTGGCGGTACGTAGAGGATGCGTAGCGAGTGGATGTTGAAAGTGGAAACTATTGCAGGTGGCACGGTGATGGAGCAGGTTTGCCCCACGATTCCCCGCACGGTAAGTTCCTGATCTCAGCGAGACCTTTGTGGGGAGACAGCGGGCGGAGGCCAGGTGTCTCCCGACTGAGTGGGAGAGAAGATGAGAGGCCGAGACATCCAGGAGGGAGCGAGGGAGGGAGGGGAGGCCCGTCCCCTCACGCCTCAATCAGTCAAAAAAGCATCACGGGTAAAGTCGCAGGACTAGGTGTCTGGCAATCAGAGCAGATAGGGAGAAACATTTTTTCCGTCATTTTTCTCTTGGCTGTCTTCCAAGTCTCCCGCTATGGGCAGGGTCGCGGAAAGGTCATGAGATCATCGCCGCGCAGCGCCATTTTTCCCGCAACTCGGAGAGCCCCGCCAGGTGGCAATCCCACCAAAGAAGCCTTAGTGGGAGGGAGCAGAGTAGCCACAAGAGGTCACGTTAAGATTTGGGAAGATTCACTGTGGGGGGGGGGGGGGGGTGCTGGGAGGAGCATGAGTATTCCTTCCGGATCCAGAAGGAAGCCTTGGGACTCCCCAGCCCCAACCTTCCCTCTGCCCTCTCCACGCTGACATCGTTTTTACGAGCCCCCTCTCCCCAGCATTTACCACACTGCCTTTCCCTTGGCTCTCCGGCAGCCCCGGCTTCAGGCAGGTCCTCCAATTCCCGCTCCGGCATTGACGTCATTCCCTCCGGCTTCAGGCGGGAGACCGATCTTAAAATCAGTCACTCCTCCCCCCCCCCAACCACGCACCGAGTTAAATTCGTCTGCAGTGTTGCTGTGAATTCATTGCTGACCCAATATCATCACGTTGGGTGAAATGGATAATTATGGAACTGCTGAAAGTGCACAAACAGTAGACCATGTTAGCAGATCCTGGAACCAAAGGCAGAAAAAATATTTCTGCCAATTTCCTTGCTCCTTTCCTGAAGACAGCGATTTATCCCGAGGTCCAGTTCCAAAGCTATTGTCATTGCACCCAAGTGACTGAGTGAAGTTTTCAACTCTATATGAAGGTTGATTCCAGAGCTGAGGGGTTTGACTTATGAAGATAGTTTGAGTAGGTTGGGCCTATACGCCTTGGCGTTCAGAAGAATGCGAGGTGATCTTATCGAAACATGTAAGATAATGAGGGGGCTCGACAAGGTGGATGCAGAGAGGATATTTCCATTCATAGGGGAAACTAAAACTAGGGGACAAAGTTTCAGAATAAGGGGCCGCCCATTTAAAACTGAGATGAGGAGAAATTTCTTCTCTGAGGGTTGTAAATCTGTGGAATTCTCTGCCCCAGAGAGCTGTGGAGGCTGGGTCATTGAATATATTTTAGGCGGGGATAGACAGATTTTTGAACGATAAGGGAGTGAAGGGTTATGGGGAGCGGACGGGGAAGTGGAGCTGAGTCCATGATCAGATCAGCCATGATCTTATTGAATGACGGAGCAGGCTCGAGGGGCCAGGTGACCTACTCCTGCTCCTATTTCTTATGTTCTTATGTTCTAATTGGAAAAAAATGTTGTAGGAGGATTGTTCCCTTGTTGCAACTGTAAAAGGGGAGAGAAGTACAAAATTGAGTATATTCAAGACAGAGATCGATAGATTTTTGGGCACTAAGGGAATCAAGGGATATGGGGATTGGACGGGAAAGTGGAGTTGAGGTCAAAGATTAGCCATGATCTTATTAAATGGCGGAGCAGGCTCGAGGGGCCGAATGGCCGACTCCTGCTCCTATTTCTTATGCTCTTTTGTAAAATGAAAGTAGAATTAAGAAAGGCCGTCAGGCAGAAATCATTTGCACAAAGGATACTGGAAAAGAGCAGGCCATTGAAGCAGACAGTCAAATTGGGGTTCAAGGGACAATTGGGGCTCAAGGGAAGTGGAGACGATCAATGATTTCAAAAGGTAATTGGATCGACACTTGAGGGAAATAAACTTGCAGGGCAATGGGGATAGCGCGGGGGAATGGGACTGACTGGGTTGCTCTACAGAGAGCCGGCATGGACGCCATGGGCTGAATGGCCTCCTTCTGTGCCGTAATGACTCGATGACAATTGGATCTATTTCTGGAAAAAGAAGGGATTGAGTGTTGCCATGTGAAGGAATATGGTCGGGTGAGGTTGATCGAGCAAAAAATGGAGAGACTACCTGGACCTAAAGGCTCCTAAAACCTCTTGTATTGTGCTTTATCTGTGAGCTGGGACAGTGAGCGTGAGCGGGCCGGTCCATCATAGGGGCATTGCAACTGAGAGAGATTATTGGTTTATTTAAATCCTCCTCTTTCCATCCACCTACACATACTGTCCCAGGCTCCCCAGTTGCAGGATTCTGCCAATTCCATTCTTTGATTGACTGTTTTGGAGGGTGATAGTGCTGATCTTGGATGTCTTGCCCTCTGATTTTTCCCTCCCTCTCCAAGGGGGAATTTCTAATCAATTCCTAATCATCACTTTTATGTCTAGAAATAGTCTTTTTTTTTGGGGGGGGGGGGGTGATTTTTTTTGTTTGGCAGATGTCTTTGGGCGAATTGACTGGGGGGTATGGAGCACTCTTCTGTTTCCACAGCCCAATGTTGCCATCAAACATTCCCAGATCAAGGGCTAATATTTGCTCCTTATTTATTTCTGAGTCGGCACGGGCCGAATGGCCTGCTTCCGTGCTGTGTAACCATTCTGTGATTCTAAACTATTTTCTCCACCCCCCTCTGCTGAATGCAGTGGTTCGGGCCGGGGGCGGGAATAGTTCCTCGGGCGCTGCAGCTCCCAAAAGGGATACTTCCGCCAAGGGACCTTTCTTGACCTATGACCCCGGCCTAACTTCAACAGGCTGCTGGGACGTGAGGTTGTATCACGGCTGAGCCCTTTTATTGACTTCTTCTGACACACGCCCGCACACACACACCTTTCATTAGGGGCCACAGGTTATGAGTCAGGAAAGGGAACTCTATCTGATTATTTTTATTCGCCTAAACCTAGCCCAGAAACACCGAAGTTTAGTTATCCCCTTTACCATTCCATTCCACAGTTCCACCAGTTCAATGCTGAGTAATCTCCAGTTGTGTGCAGCTTAATACTGTGCACCTGACGTCCGAGGGAGCAGACTGTCACCACCTATCAGGGTATCTCCCACTGATTATTTTTTTCCATTCTCTCCATGGCTCTTCACCTCAGCTTCTTGCTGACAACAAAAGAAGCAAAGGGTTGGGGGGTTGGTGGAGTACTTTAGACTTTAGACGATATCGGACGTGGGTTTACAGATCAGGAGAGGTGTAAAATGGACGGCTAATCTGATATCGCCCGTTTCCTACATTATAACAGTGGCTACACTTCGAAAGCACTTCATTGGCTGTAAAACTGTATAGTGAAAGGCACTACATAAATGCAAGTCTTTCTCTACACTATCGCCCAAAGTCAAAATTATCCCCAAGGTATTTAAGAGTTGAATAAAAGGATGACATCTCTTTTTTGAATGGGAGTATAAAGCCCTCTATATAATATATATATATTTGTTTTGTTTCTTTCTCTCACCAGGCGCTATAACGCCTGCGTCTGAGATGGCGCACGAGCAGCTTGTACCTCGGAATCTCCGCCGCTGCTGCCCGCCCCTGTCAGTCACTCGGAAACATGGAGCAGAGCGGCCCGGCCATAACCCACGTACTCTTACTCCCCCCCCCCACCCCCCCTGTGCAGGGAGGTGACTGGCTGGCCTTCAGCCCCCCTCCCTCCCTCCCCCACCGCCCTGCCGTGCGGCCAGGATACGGGAGGGAACGCAACCTGTGCCAGGAGCTTCAATACACACTGTGCCACCACGTCACATCCCGGTTGTTGTCTGTTGGATAAGTCGCAGGGGGCAGCACTGTGCAGGGCTGACTCTGTTCTGTTCTCACTCCAGGGGATCATTTTGCCGCAAGTTTTCACTGGTCTGGTCGCCAACATCTTTAACGCTGTGGTGAACTACCTCTTACTGTATGTGCTAACGCTGGGTGTGCCGTAAGTAGCATATTATACATTATCAAAACTGTAATCATCTGATTTGTGACCTTTCTACCCTCCAGTTTACTCTTGTGTCAGCTGTGGCTCAGTGGGTAGCACACTCATCTCTGAGTCAGAAGGTCTTGGGTTCGAGTCCCACTCCAGGGACTTGAACACAAAAATCTAGGCTGATGCTCCCAGTGCAGTGCTGAGGGAGTGCTGCACTGTCGGAGGTGTCGTCTTTCGGATGAGACGTTAAACCGAGGTCCCGTCTGGCCCTCTCGGGTGGACATAAAAGATCCCATGGCTACTATTTCGAAGAAGAGCAGGGGAGTTATCCCCAGTGTCCTGGGGCCAATATTTATCCCTCAATCAACATAACAAAAACAGATTATCTGGTCATTATGACATTGCTGTTTGTGGGAGCTGTGTGCAAATTGGCTACCTTGTTTCCTGCATTACCAAAGTGACTACAGTTCGAAAAAATTGGCTGGAGCGAGCTTTGGTCGTGAAAGGCGCTATATAAATGCAAGTCTTTCTTTCTCTCTTTAACGGGAGCCACGTTGAAAGGGGAGTGGGGCCGCCTTCTCGTTAGCACTGGTCTATTTAAAATCCAGTTCTGGCTAGTTGAACTTTCACTGAGTAGTGAGCCAGACTTTACCTGAAGCTGCCTTGAACACGGGAACTTTGTGTTTTTCAGAGGTTCCGCTGCTGCCAATGTACTATCTCAGTATTGTCAAGTTGTTCTCCTGTTTCTGTACATTCGATGGAAAAAGTTGTACCTGGGGACCTGGACAGGTAATTTACAGTCAATCTGTGTGCAATATTGGTCTCTTTTAAAGGCCGTTTTAAATTTGTTTTACACCTCTTTTTTTCTTCCTTTTGTCTCCTCCTCTCCGAGTGGCACTTGTTGGGGAAATAATTCCATGGCCGCTGGGCTCGTGTCTTGCACAGGTGACCTTGTTTTCTATAATAAAAACAGCAAATGCTGGAAATCTCAGCGGGTCCGGCAGTCTCTGTGGAGAGAAACAGAGTTAAGATTTCTGGTCGATGACTCTTTGTCAGAACTGGCAAACGTTCGAAATGTAACAGATTCTTAAGGAAGTGCAAGGGGCCCTGAAAGGGGGAGGGGGGGTGAAAGAACAAAAGGGAAGGTCTGTGATAGGGTGGATGGCAGGAGAGATTTGAGAGACTAAAGGGATGATGGACCGAATCGAGATGGCAACGGCACAAGTTAGGAAACAAAAGATGAGTCTAGATAGGGTGTGAATGGCGGAATGATTACCGGCAGCCCTGGGAAAGAGAAAAAAATAAAAAGTGGGGGGGGTTTAAAAAAAAATTCTAATAAAAATGAGCTGGTACCGTCTCAACAGGCGATTCGACTACTGAGGGCAGAAGGTTGTGGGTTCAAGTCCCACTCCAGAGACTTGAGCACAAAATCCAGGCTGACACTCCCAGTGCAGTGCTGAGGGAGTGCCGCACTGTCGGAGGTGTCGTCTTTCGGATGAGACGTTAAACCGAGGCCCCGTCTGCTCTCTCGGGTCCCATGGCACTATTTCGAAGAAGAGCAGGGGAGTTATCCCCGGTGTCCTGGGCCAATATTTATCCCTCAATCAACATAACAAAAACAGATTATCTGGTCATTATCACATTGCTGTTTGTGGGAGCTTGCTGTGCACCAGTTGGCTGCCACATTTCCCACATTACAACAGTGACTACACTCCAAAAAGTACTTCATTGGCTGTAAAGCGTTTTGAGATGTCCGGTGATCATGAAAAGCGCTATATAAATGCAAGTCCGAGAGCAGGAGAAGCGAGCCCCGGAGGCTCCAACAGCATGAACCTGGGAGGATAAGAGGTGGAAAGATTCTTCAAGGTGTGATGTCACAGGAAAGCAGGGAAGTGATTGGTTGGTAAAAGTCACATCGTTTCTTGTATAGAACAGCTGGTTAGGTCACAGCTGGAGTACTGCGTGCAGTTGTGGTCACCACTTTACAGGAAAGGGTGCAGAGGAGATTTACAAGAATGTTCCTGGGACTAGAGAATTTTGGCTATGAGGAATGATTGGAGATGCTGGGTTTGTTTTCTTTGAAACAGAGGAGGCTGAGGGGAGACCTGATTGAGATGTATAAAATTATGAGGAGCCTGGATAGAGTGGATAGGAAGGGACCTGTTTCCCTTGGTAGAGGGGTCAACAACCAGGGGGCATAGATTTAAAGTAATTGGGGGGAGGTTTAGAGGGGATTTGAAGGGAAATTTCTTCACCCAGAGGGTGGTGGGGGTCTGGAACTCACTGCCTGAAAGGGTGGTAGAGGCAGAAACCCTCACCGCATTTAAAAAAATACTTGGATGTGCACTTAATGTGCCGTAACCTACTGGGCTACAGACCAAGAGCTGGAAAGTGGGATTAGGCCGGCTAGCTGTTTGTCGGCCGGCGCGGACACGATGGGGCGAAATGGCCTCCTTCCCTGCTGTAAATTTCTATGATTCTAAATCTTTTCAACGCATGCCATTCTCCAACTGACAGAGCAGGCAGCTGATCTTTTCCAAGAGCTTTCGTTTTGTCATTACTAAGCCGCCCATTAAAAGGTGTGTAAGAGATGCGCTGATGATTCGATCAACGTTCACTTGATGACTGTCCCTGGTGGCACGGCTAAGATCGAGACAGTGCTATGACCTCACATTCAACAGCACCTCCCAAACCTGCGACCTCGACCATCCAGAAGGACAAGGGTAGCAGGCGCATGGGAACACCACCACCTGCAAATTGCACTCCAAGTCACACACCATCCCGACTTGGAAATATATCGGCCGTTCCTTCATCGTCGCTGGGTCAAAATCCTGGAACTACATCCTTGTGGGAGCACCTTCATCACACGGACTGCAGCGGTTCAAGACGGCGGCTCACCATCACCTTCTCAAGGGAACGGTAGCATAGTGGTTATGTTACTGGACCCAGTAGTCCAGAGGCCAGGACTAATGATCTGCAGATACGGGTTCAAATCCCACCATGGCAGCTGGGGAATTTAAATTCAGTTAATTAAATAAATCTGGAATAAAAAGCTGGTGTTAGCAATGGTGACCATGAAACGACTGGATTGTTGTTAAAAACCCATCTGGTTCACTAATGTCCTTAAGGGAAGGAAATCTGCTGCTCCTACCCGGTCTGGCCTATGTGTGACTACAGACCCACAGCGACGAGGTTAACTCTCAACTGCCCCTCTGAAATGGCCCAGCGAGCCACTCAGTTGTAACAAACCACTACAAAAAGCACCAAACGGACTACAGTGGTTGAAGAAGGCGGATCACCACCACCTTCTCCAGGGCAATTAGGAATGGGCAATAAATGCCGGCCTTGCCAGTGACGCCCACAACCCGTGAGCGAATAATTTTTTAAAAAAGACCCTAAACCTTGTCCTGAAAATGAATGGGTTGAATGCTGAGCAAGGACCTAACTATTGGGCTGAGCTGGATGGGCTGAAAGGCCTTTCCTTGCACCTGCCTTCTCTCATTTCCTGTACTGTGTCAGTAACTGCATTCCTTTATCCTAGGGTGGTCCGCTGATTGTCTGCAGGAGTGGGGCAACTTTATACGGCTGGCAATTCCCAGCATGCTTATGCTGTGCATTGAATGGTGGACGTATGAAATTGGAACTTTCCTAGCAGGTAAATAACCGTGCGTTCCTTCGTCAGACTCTCCCGCCTCCTTGCGTCCAAGCGCCTTGAGACGTCCCCAGGTCGCGAAAGGTGCGTTTTCTAAATGCAAGTTCGTTCATTAAGTGAGGAGTGTGAACCTTGCGTCCGCTCCAGATTTATAGGCTCCATATTGGTCTGTAATAGGGCCATCTCTAACCCCTCTGGCCTTACCCAATATCTGCCCCCAAGCTACAGACAGGCAGGAGAAAGGACCACCCACCCACGGACCATGTGAGGCCCCCTGGCTAAACACCATCCTCCATTATTGTCGAGAATCTGACGAGAGTCTTTGAACAAAAATGTTGGTCCAAAACTAGAGGACACAAATCTAAGAGAGGAAATTATGATGAATCTGTATAAAACACTTGGAAGTATAGTGAACAGTGAGGAGGTGATAGACTTCAGGAAGTCATAGACAGGCTGGTAAAATGGGCAAACATGTGGCAGATGAAGTTTAACGCAGCATGTGCAAAGTGATACATTTTGGTGGAAAGAATGAGGAGAGGACATATAAACTAAAGGGTACAATCCTAAAGGGGGTACATGAACAGAGACCTGGGAGTATGTGTGCATAAATCATTGAAGGTGGCAGGGCAGGTTGAGAAAGCAGTTAAAAAGGCTTATGGGATCCTGGGCTTTATGAATAGAGGTATAAAGTATAAAAGTGTGGAAATTGTGATGACCCTGTATAAAACACTGGTTTGGCCCCAACTGGAGTATTATGTCCAATTCTGGGCACTGCACTTTAGGAAGGAAGTGACGGCCTTGGAGAGGGTGCAGAAAAGATTTACAAGAATGGTTCCAGGGATGAGGGACTTCAGTTACGTGGATAGACTGGAGAAGCTGGGGTTGTTCTCCTTAGAGCAGAGAAGATTGAGAGGAGATTTGATCGAGGTGTTCAAAATCATGAGGGGTCTGGACAGAGTAGATAGAGAGAGAAACTGTTCCCATAGGGGGAAGGGTCGAGAACCAGAGGACACCGATTTAAGGTGATTGGTAAAAGAACCAAAGGCAACGTAAGAAAAAACGTTTTTACGCAGCGAGTGATTAGGATCTGGAATGTGCTGCCTGAGAGGGTGGTGGAGGCAGACTCAATCGCGGCTTTCAAAAGGGAATTGGATAAGTACCTGAAGGGAAAGAATTGCGGGGCTACGGGGAAAGGGCGGGGGAGTGGGACTAGCTGAGAGTCTGCACGGGCTCGACAGGCCGAATGGCCTCCTTCCATGCTGTAACCATTCTAGGATTCCAAATCCAATAAGGAATTCAGAAGGAGTTTCTTCACCCAGAGAGTGGTGAGAGTGTGGCAGTCGCTGCCACAGGGAGTGGTTGAGGCGTATAGCAGAGGTGCATTCAAGGGGAAGCTGGATAAACACATGAGGGAGAGAGGAATAGAAGGATGTGTTGATGGGGTGAGATGAAGTAGGGTGGGAGGAGACTCGTGTGGAGCATAAACACCGGCACGGACCAGTTGGGCCGAATGGCCTGTTTCTTTGCTGTTAATTCGATGTAATATATAAAAAAACAAACGTACTCAAATGAGGCAAATATGGGTCCTTCCACCCCCCACCCCCCTCCCATGATTGCAGTGGCATACAAACACACTCAATAGGAAAGGCATTATCTTCCCTACATTCAAATCACAAATTAATGCACACTTCCCTATACAGTCGATAAAGCAACCACAGAATGATACATCACATCAAGATTACGATGTCAAGACCACAAAATCAATAGAAGATATCTCTAAGAGCAGCTGCAAAATCACACGACATTTCATCGAAGTAATACATTTAGTATTGGATACAGAAAATGGCAAATGGTTCAATTAAATTTTCTATCGAATTTCTAACCCACAAAACACATTAGGAAGATCAAAAGTGTTCAGCCTATATTGACAGAATCGTACAGCACAGAAAGAGGCCATTGGGCCCATCGTGCCTGTACCGGCTCTTCGAAATAGCTACCCAATAAGTCCCACTCCCCCACTCTGTCCCCATAGCCCAGCTCATTTGTTCTTTTCAAATTTTTTCTGTTCGACCTTTCCTGATGGGTACACCCTCACATTCCAGAAATGCGAGGGTATACCTATCAGGAAAGGATGAACAGGCTTGGGTCTCTTTCCTCTTGAAATAAGAAGGCTGTGGGGTGACCTAATAGAGGTCTTTAAAACTCTGAACGTCTTCAATTAGAGTGGATACAGAGAGAGTGTTTCCACTTGTGGGGAAGAGCATAACTAGAGGCCATCGATATAAAACAGTCACCAAGAAATCAAATCGGGAATTCAGAAGAAACTTCTTCACCCAGAGCGTGGTGAGAATGTGGAACTCGCTGCCACAGGGAGTGGTTGAGGCGAATAGTATTGATGCATTTAAGGGGAGGCTGGACAAACATATGAGGGAGAAGGGAATAGAGGGTTATGCTGATAGAGTTAGATGAGGAAAGATGGGAGGAGGCTCGAGTGGAGCATAAACGCTGGCATGGACTGGTTGGGCCGAATGGCCTGTTTCTGTACCGTATATCCTACGTATGTTATCCTATGTACATATCCAATTCCCTTTTGAAAGTTACTATTGAATCTGCTTCCACAACCCTTTCAGGTTCAGCGCATTCCAGATCGCAACAACTCGCTGCGTAAAACAATTTCTCTTCATCAGCCCCCTGATTCTTTAACTAATTATCTGTGACCCCTGTCAGTGGGACCAGTTTCTCCCGATCTAACCCCTGCCAGCCAAGGCATCACGTTGCAGATTATGGGTCCATACCAGAGGTTGACCTCTATGTTTAGAAACCCACTCCATGAACAAGTAAGTCAGGGGTACAATCCAGTAATTCACATGTCCCTGTTGTGGGGACCTCCATCTGGTGCGTATTACCAGTGTTGGGTAACAGGGTAATAAACACTCCTAAACAACCCCCCCCCCCTGCCCTGGGGCCCCCCACAAGTGTTGAAATACTTTGCCGGTTATGGAAAAATGTAATGCCAGCCCTGGTAATCCAATTTCAATTTAATTTGCCTGGAATTCCTTCTTGGCAAGGGAAATTCCACAAAGTATTCCTGATGAATGAGCAATCCATATCCTTCAAAATGTACCCTTCAGGATTGTCAAACTGTTAGGATTTTGGAGACATTTGAAAGCCGTGGTGTGAGAGGAGTTATGTCAGGCCACCGACGATGCCAAGACATAGCAAGTCCCTTCTCCAGGCCAATCTGAATGATTAAAGTAAGGTTCACTTATGAACTTGAAGGCCAAGAAGGAAGACTTTAAGTGCCAAGTGCTGGAACCACTTTAGGGATACCCTGATAACTCGTAAAGAAGGTTAATATGCAAGGGCATTAAATTGCTTCAGTTGTATTGCTCTGCCAGGCTCAAGAGGAGGAGGGTTTGAACTATGGTGGTCGTGTTGCTCTGGTATATTGTTAATAGTTGTTAAATCCAGGCTGACACTCCCAGTGCAGTGCTGAGAGAGCGCTGCACTGTCGGAGGTGACGTCTTTCGGATAAGACGTTAAACCAAGACCCTGTCTGCTCTCTTGGGTGGATGTAAATAATCCCATGGCACTATTTCAAAGAAGAGCAGGGGGAGTTATACCCAGTGCCCTGAGCAATATTTATCTCTCTCTCAACATCACTTTAAAAAAAAAAACAGATTATCTAGTCATTGCTGTTTGTGGGAGCTTACTGTGCGCAAATTGGCGGCCGCAGTTCCTACATCACAACAGTGACTACACTTCAAAATGTGCTGCATTGGCTGTAAAGCGTCTTGGGACGTCCAGTGGTCGTGAAAGGCGCTCTATAAATGCAAGTCTTTCTTTAATGTTCCCAATAATCCAATATCAACTGATGAAGAAAAAATCAACTAGATTTCTGATGGTGTACAGCAACGTTACATACAGCCCCGCGTTCAGTGGCTCACGGCTAGCTTACAAGTAATGCTTCTTGCATCTTCAGTCCTTTCGTTTTCCTGATTGTGATTCCAGCTCCCAAGCAATCGCCTTTTACAAATTTCCACTACATCCGCGAGATTTGCAGTGAATTGACCCAGCTAATTGTCCATGCCTTGGAAACCCTGGGGGGGTGGTGGGGGGTGAAATAAGATCTCGTCCAAGTTAGAGGACCAACCTTCCGTGCCCAAACAGCGTCGGAAACATATCCAACGCCATATTGGTTCATGTGCTCGCGAGTGGGCCCAGGCACCGGCCTAACACGGGGCTGATTCCCGCCTCTGCTGGGTTGCTAATCACACTTGTTGCTGTGGGGAGGTGCTGTTCCATAAGCAGTTGATGCTGCTTCTAGGAAGAGGAGGAGGCCATTCAGCCCCTCGAGCCTGTTCTGCCATTCAATGAGATCGTGGTGGATCCGTCCGTCAACTATTTTACCCACCTGAGCTCCCTCGACTTCCTTGCCCAACAATAGTCTATCGATCTCAGTCTTGAAAGCTCCACCTGTCCCCCAGCATCCGCAGCCTTTTGTGGGAGACAGTTCCAGATTTCGACTTCCTGTTATGTGTGAGGAAGTGCTTCCTGTATCTGAACTCCATCTACCCGCCTTGGTTCCATAACCCTTAATAGCCTTGCCTAACAAACATCTCAGTTTTAAATCTATCAATCTCAATTAGGGGCACCCGGTAGCATAGTGGGAGAGAGCAGCGTGCAGGAGGGCGACTGCTGATTGCAGTGCGGGCTGGTACAGCAGGAGCGGCGAGATCGGGACGAAGGAGCGGCAAGAGTTCATTGAGGGATGTGACCGGGGCTCAGGAGAGGCATGAGTTCATGGCCCAGAAGAGGCGAGGGCCGAGGGGCAGCACGGGCCCAGCCCACACTGCGATATGTGTAGCGCACTAGGTCCGTGCAGCAGAGCAGGTCTCCAGTCGTCCTGGTTAACCCTTGCCACTGGACCAAGACCTAGCTCTGTCAAGCCCGTGGTGGCTGGTGTGCAATGGCCACCAGACATTAAGAAAATCCACGCACAGGCATCTTCCACCCTTCAACATGTAGTTCGGGACCTGGAATATTAGGTCCTTCATTGAAACACCTGTGAACTCATCCTCTTTTTGGCATGGAAGCAAGTCATCCTTGCTTTGCGGGACCACCCATGATGATGATGATGATGGGTTATGTTACCGGACCAGTAATTCAGTTGCCTGGATTAATGTTCTGGAGACATGAGTTCAAATCCCACCACGGCAGCTGGGGAATTTAAATTCAATTAATTAAATAAATCTGGAATGAAAAAGCGATTATCAGTAATGGTGACCATGAAACTACTGATTGTCGTAAAGCCCATCTGGTTCACTAATGACCTTCAGGGAAGGAAATCTGCCGCCCTTACCCAGTCTGGCCTATATGTGACTCCAGACCGACAGCAATGTGGTTGGCTCTTAACTGCCCTCTGAAATGGCCGAGTGAGCCACTCCGTTGTACTGAACCGCTACTGTGGGAGTACCGTCACCACTCGGACTGCAGCGGTTCAAGGCGGCGGCTCACCACCACCTTCTCCAGGGCAATTGGGGGCGGGCAATAAATGCCGGCCTGGCCAGCGATGCCCACATCCTAGGAACACATTTTTTTTAAGTTCTGAGGGCGATGGGGAGAAATCAGAGAGAGATCCGTCACCAAACTGCTTGCCCCTCATCCCAGCGATGATGTCTGAGCACCAATGGCGGAGGCCTGGATGTTGATCGCTGGCACCCTCTATTGGTTGCAAGAGTTACACCACCAGAGGGGAAAATCAGCAGTTCAGATAAACATGCATGGCCCTCATGGGTTGAGGTTCGGCGAATGTTTGGTGCGGAGGTACGGTGGGATATCGTGGTGAAGGTGCGGCGAGTGTTTTGTGGTGGAGGAGTGGTGAGAGATCGTGGGTGGAGGTGCGGCGAATGAGGCTACAGGGCCCAGAAGAGCCGAGGGCCCAGGGCCAGCCCACACTGCGATATGTGTGCGCGCACTAGGTCCGTGCAGCAGAGCAGGTCTCCAGTCGTCCTGGTTAACCCTTGCCGCTGGATAAAGGCCGAGCTCTGTCAAGCCCGTGTGACGGCTGGTGTGCAACGGTCACCACACGTTAAAAAAATCCACGCACAGGCGTCTTCCACCCCCTTCGATTGGAGTTCAGGACCTGGAACATCGGGTCCTTCATTGAAACATCTGTGAACTCTTGTGGGAGCAAGTCATCCTCGTTCAGTGAAAATGATGGATGTCCCTCACGAACATCAAGAGGAAAGTTTGACTTTTGTAATCATTTATTTTTCCCTGTAATACCAATCTCTCCAGCAGAGTTTGACTGAAGTATTTCCTGTTCACAGGGCTAGTTAATGAAGTTGAACTCGGAGCGCAGTCTGTTATTTATCAGGTGTTAACAGCAGCATACATGGTAAGGCTGAAGTCTCTGTACAAGCACAGTATTTACACGGGCCATGCATGCTTCAATTTAAAAAAAAAATATTTAGACATTTGTAATACAGAAAAAATGTGCAACTTTAAACCACAAGAATTCATTTTTTTTTAAAGCTTGTTAATGTATTGTTTAATTGAGTGGTCAATCTGCAAAATATGGATTAATAGGAAACTACATTCATATAATTAGAGTTATAGCATAGTGGTTATGTTACTGGACTCGTAATCCTGGACTAATGATCTGGGGACGCCCGTTCAAATCCCACCACAGCAGCTGGGGATATTTATAATTCAGTAAATTAAATCTGAAATGAAAAGCCGTATGAAACTAGATTGTCGTAAAAACCCAACTGGTTCACTAATGTCCTTCCTTCAGGAAAGGAAATCTGCCGCCCTTACCCGGTCTGGCCGCTGTGTGACTCCAGACCCACAGCAACGTAGTTGATTCTTAACCGCCCCTCTGAAATGGCCCAGCGAGACACTCAGTCGGACCAAACAGCTGCAACAAAGTCAGCCCTGTGGGAGCACCTTCACCACACGGACTGCAGCGGTTCAAGAAGGCGGCTCACCACCACCTTCTCAAGGGGCAATTAGGGATGGGCAATAAATGCCGGCCTTACCAGCAATGCCCACATCCCATGAACAAATTTTTTTAAAACATCACGTTTGGCTTGGTCTAATTCCACATCTTTTCACAGTCATAACCTGCCCACATCTGAGATTAATCGAGTGTAGGTTCAAGCCCTTTTCCAATCTCACCACTTTGAGAATTTGAATTCAGTGCTTTTTTATTTCCTGATTTAAAAAAAAAAAAGTGTTGGATTGTCAATAAAATCAAATCCAACTGGTTCACTGTTATGTATTAACGCTTGGGGGTCACCAGACACCAGAGGGCGCGGCGGTCGGAGGTCATCGGGCTGTACGCATGTGGCATGTGTGCTTGGTCACCTGTATATAAGCTGGGTGTCTTTGTCATGCTGGCACTCTTGGGCTAGAATAAAGATGGATCAGGTTGAGTGAGTTTACAGTAACCAACCTCTTGAGTCATTACAATGTGTCTGGTGAGCCCCAAGCATTAATACATGACATTCACTAATGTCCTCTTGGGGAAGGAAACTTGCCCTTCTTACCCGGTTTGGGGTGGTTCTAGTCTCGCACCAACGTGCTTGACTCTGAACTGCCCTTTGAGGTGGCCTGGCAAAACAAGCCTAGCACCAACCTCTCCGAGCAACTAGGGAACGGACAAGAAATGCCAGCCTTGCCAGCGATGCCCACATCTCTGAGAATGAATAATAATGATTATTGAGGAATTAATTTGTCGTTGAGTTTGTGACTGAGATTCAATGGTCACAATAGGCAGGTGGTGTCTCTCTCTATGCAGGGGTTCCTCGAGGACAATTCGCTGTGCTCTGTTCTTATTATTGGTAGCCCGCCACAATTGGGAAGGGAAAATCAGCAAGTGAGACAGCTGGGCCTGCTCTCCTGTGTCTCCTGGTCGTTGGTAGAGGTTTGGGAGCAGCTTCACTGCCCACAGCCAAGTTGACCGGGGAATGGCAGCTCAAGGGTCCTCTGGAAAGCAACAGCCAAAGAACACGGTGCACGAGAGTAAAGAAAGATCGCAATCTACTAGGCCTATATTCTCTAGAGTTTAGAAGAATGAGAGGTGATCGCATTGAAACATACAAAATTCTTACAGGGTTTGACAGGGCAGATGCAGGGAGGATGTTTCCCCGGGGCTGGGGAGTCTAGAACCAGGGGTCACAGTCTCAGAATAAGGGGTTGGCCATTTAGGACTGAGATGAGAAGAAATTTCTTCACTCAGAGGGTGGTGAATCTTTGGAATTCTCTGCCCCAGAGAGCTGTGGTTGCTGAGTCTCTGAATATATTCACGGCTGAGATCGATAGATCTTTGGGCACTCAGGGAATCGAGGGATATGGGGATCGGGCGGGAAAGTGTTGAGGTAGAAGATCAGCCATGATCTCATTGAATGGCGGAGCAGGCTCGAGGGGCCAAATGGCCTCCACTTTCTTCTAATTCTTATGTTTTTAAAAGATACTTTGCTGAAGTAGATATTAAATGAGAGGGGGGTCACTTGTGTTGGGCATTACTGAGAGCCTTTCTAGAGAGTGTACTGGTTGGGTAACTAGCTTGTGTACTAGTGCGTCATAGAGTAACAGAACATGGGTTCTATCCCTGTTTTTACCAGGCGTAAGAATTTCACGGGCATTCGCTAGGCAGGAATTGGGAAAATAGCCCACGGAGGCCCCTTTCCCGGAGAGTCGTGCGATCTGTCCAGAGGATTCTCGACCAATCGCAAGTTCGGGGTTTCGGCACATGCACAGTGAGAGCCCAAACCCGGAATTTGCGGGCCGCTCCGGGCACGTGCGCGCCTCGTTCGTGCCCAAGGACTCTGCCAGATTTTTTGGTGCGGTTGTAGCCTCTCCACAGCCTCTCTTACCGAGGCCAGTTAACTCCGCACAGAGCAAGGATTGATCCTAGGTAGGATGTTCCTAGTCTGTGCAAATGGCTCGGTATCATGGGTGCCTTTAATATGCACATAGATTGGGCGAACCAAACTGGAAGCAATACGATGGAGGAGAATTTCCTGGAGGGATGGTTTTCTAGACCAATATGTCGAGGAACCAACTAGGGGAGAGGTCATCTTAGACTGGGTGTTGTGTAATGAGAGAGGATTAATTAGCAATCTCGTTGTGCAAGGCCCCTTGGGGAAGAGTGACCATAATATGGTGGAATTCTACATTAGGATGGAGAATGAAACAGTTAATTCAGAGACCATGGTCCAGAACTTAAAGAAGGGTAACTTTGAAAGTATGAGGCGTGAATTGGCTAGGATAGATTGGCGAATGATACTTAAGGGGTTGACTGTGGATGGGCAATGGCAGACATTTAGAGACCGCATGGATGAACTACAACAATTGTACATTCCTGTCTGGTGTAAAAATAAAAAAGTGAAGGTGGCTCAACCGTGGCTATCAAGGGAAATCAGGGATAGTATTAAAGTCAAGGAAGTGGCATGCAAATTGGCCAGAAATAGCAGTGAACCCGGGGACTGGGAGAAATTTAGAACTCAGCAGAGGAGGACAAGGGGTTTGATTAGGGCAGGGAAAATAGAGTACGAGAGGAAGCTTGCAGGGAACATTAAGGCGGACTGCAAAAGTTTCTATAGATATGTAAAGAGAAAAAGGTTAGTAAAAACAAACGTAGGTCCTCTGCAGTCAAAATCAGGGGAAGTCATAATGGGGAACAAAGAAATGGCAGACCAATTGAACAAGTACTTTGGTTCGTTATTCACTAAGGAGGACACAAACAACCTTCCGGATATAAAAGGGGCCAGAGGGTCTAGTAAGAAGGAGGAACTGAGGGAAACCCTTATTAGTCGGGAAATTGTGTTGGGGAAATTGATGGGATTGAAGGCCGATAAATCCCCAGGGCCTGATGGACTGCATCCCAGAGTACTTAAGGAGGTGGCCTTGGAAATAGCGGATACATTGACAGCCATTTTCCAACATTCCATAGACTCTGGATCAGTTCCTGAGGAGTGGAGGGTAGCCAATGTAACCCCACTTTTTAAAAAAAGGAGGGAGAGAGAAAACAGGGAATTATAGACCGGTCAACCTGACATCGGTAGTGGGTAAAATGATGGAATCAATTATTAAGGATGTCATAGCAGCGCATTTGGAAAGAGGTGACATGATAGGTCCAAGTCAGCATGGATTTGTGAAAGGGAAATCATGCTTGACAAATCTTCTGGAATTTTTTGAGGATGTTTCCAGTAGAGTGGACAAGGCAGAACCAGTTGATGTGGTGTATTTGGACTTTCAGAAGGCTTTCGACAAGGTCCCACACAAGAGATTAATGTGCAAAGTTAAAGCACATGGGATTGGAGGTAGTGTGCTAATGTGGATTGAGAACTGGTTGGCAGACAGGAAGCAAAGAGTAGGAGTAAATGGGTACTTTTCAGAATGGCAGGCAGTGACTAATGGGGTACTGCAAGGTTCTGTGCTGGGGCCCCAGCTGTTTACATTGTACATTAATGATTTAGATGAGGGGATTAAATGTAGTATCTCCAAATTTGCAGATGACACTAAGTTGGGTGGCAGTGTGAGCTGCGAGGAGGATGCTATGAGGCTGCAGAGTGACTTGGATAGGTTAGGTGAGTGGGCAAATGCATGGCAGATGAAGTATAATGTGGATAAATGTGAGGTTATCCACTTTGGTGGTTAAAAACAGAGAGACAGACTATTATCTGAATGGTGACAGATTAGGAAAAGGGGAGGTGCAACGAGACCTGGGTGTCATGGTACATCAGTCATTGAAGGTTGGCATGCAGGTACAGCAGGCGGTTAAGAAAGCAAATGGCATGTTGGCCTTCATAGCGAGGGGATTTGAGTACAGGGGCAGGGAGGTGTTACTACAGTTGTACAGAGCCTTGGTGAGGCCACACCTGGAGTATTGTGTACAGTTTTGGTCTCCTAACTTGAGGAAGGACATTCTTGCTATTGAGGGAGTGCAGCGAAGGTTCACCAGACTGATTCCCGGGATGGCGGGACTGACATATCAAGAAAGACTGGATCAACTGGGCTTGTATTCACTGGAGTTCAGAAGAATGAGAGGGGATCTCATAGAAACGTTTAAAATTCTGATGGGTTTAGACAGGTTAGATGCAGAAAGAATGTTCCCAATGTTGGGGAAGTCCAGAACCCGGGGTCACAGTCTAAGGATAAGGAGTAAGTCATTTAGGACTGAGATGAGGAGAAACTTCTTCACCCAGAGAGTGGTGAACCTTCTTCACCCAGAGAGTGGTGAACCTGTGGAATTCTCTACCACAGAAAGTTGTTGAGGCCAATTCACTAAATATATTCAAAAAGGAGTTAGATGTAGTCCTTACTACTAGGGAGATCAAGGGGTATGGCGAGAAAGCAGGAATGGGGTACAGAGATTGCATGTTCAGCCATGAACTCATTGAATGGCGATGCAGGCTCGAAGGGCCGAATGGCCTACTCCTGCACCTATTTTCTATGTTTCTGTGTTTCTATGTTTCTACTGCACCACTCGGTACATGACCCAACTGAGCACCGCAGCGAGCCGAAATCATCGTCGCAACAGCCAGATTGCATGCGGGGAAAATTATATATGGAGGAGTTGATGATGTTCCGTGCTTTGCAGATCCCTCTGGGATGTAGCGTGGCGGCAAGTGTCCGTGTGGGTAACGCACTGGGTGCCAGGAATCCCCAGAAAGCTAAAACCTCGGCTACTGTCGCCCTGTGCACTGCCGGTGAGTTCCGGGTTGATCATTTGTCGCGTTATTGACCGGTCTGTTAACTGAGACCATAGCCTCAGTCCGATAGCGGCATGGCTGCTGCCAACAGCCAGTAGATGCCCAGATGGGCACCGCGCAGTAACCTGAAATCGGAAGCATGACCTTTCTGCTTTTTTTACGGAGCGACTATCTGTCCTAACTCTCACTTCTGCGCATGCGCCTCCCGAGAGTTAGGACAAATAGTCACCGACTTTGCCACCCCCACAGCACAATTTACACTAATCCTTTTCTGCCATGCGTTCTCCCCCCGCCCCCCCCCCCCCCGGCCGATCCGGAACCGGAACACCACGTTGCAGCCCCAAAGCGGCACTTTGAGTGAAGAGGGAGGGGGGGGGAGGGAGAGAGAGAGAGAGAGAGAGAGAGCTGAGGGGCGGGGGGTGGGTGGAGAGGGGGAGAGAGAGAGAGTTTGGAGGGAGGGGTGAGAGAGAGAGAGAGAGCTTGTGGGCGAGAGAGAGAGAGCGCTTGGGAGGAGGGGGAGACAGAGCGCTGGGCGGGGGGGGTGGGAGAGAGAGAGCTGGGGGGGGGGAAGAGAGAGAGCGAGAGAGCTTGGGGGAAAGAGAGAGAGCTCGGTGGGGGAGTGCGGGGGAGAGAGAGCTGGGGGGCAGGGGAGAGTGAAAGTTTGGATGGGGGGGCAAGAGAGAGAGAGAGGGAGCTGAGGAGGGGGAAGAGAGAGAGAGAGCGAGCTTGGAGGAAGATAGAGTGAGAGAGAGAGAGACAGTGCTTGGGTGAAGAGAGAGGGAGAGAGAGAGAGGGGGAGCTTTGGTGGGGGGGGGGGGAAGTGAGAGAGAGCGAGCTTGGGAGAGAGAGAGAGAGAGAGCTTGGAGGGGAAGGGAAGGGAGAGCGCGAGCTTGGGGCGGGGTGGGGAGGAAGAGAGAGAGAGAGCTTGGGGGTGGTGGGGGGGAGAGAGAGAGAGAGAGGGAGCTTGGGGTGGGGGGAAGTGAGAGAGAGAGAAAGCTTGGAGGGGGCAGAGAGAGAGAGCGAGCTTGGGGGGGGGGGGGCGCGAAGAGAGAGAGAGAGCTTGGGGGGGGTGGGAGAGAGAGAGAGCTTGGAGGGAAAGGGAGAGCGCGAGCTTGGGGCGGGGGGTGGGGGGAGGAAGAGAGAGTGAGAGAGCTTGGGGGCGGGGGGATCGGAGTGGAGAGAGGGAACTCAGAGAAGAAGGATCACCTTCTTCCAACCCCCGGTGCGTGCGAGCTCGGTGCGTGCGTTACATCGTTGGGGTGGATAAAATCCAGAAGTCACGACACTGTCACTATTCACTTCATACCCAATGAACCTTTTAACAATACGCACACAATGCCCCATCTATGGCGGGCAGGGAGGGGTAAGGTCATGTATCTGCGCTGGGGTAATGGACTTTGGCTGGAACTTGGTGGCTTTTGTGAAGATCTATCCTCTGTGGCTTCTGAAGTCAAAATGGATCGAATTACAAATGGGGAATGTCAGTCAGAACTTGGGCTGGGCGATTCCAGTTACACATTCCAGAGGAACTTCAGGTGTTGCTTATCCTCCAAGGGGACCAATCAGCAATAGGTCATGTGATAATGGAGAGCCAATCAGAGAAACTGCTGCCTTTCAGTTATTACAAATAAACGCATCCTTTTTTTTTTTACCCGAGCCCGGCATTGTTTCAAGGAGCCCTGCTCCTCCCAACATTTAAAAATGGTTTCTAATGAGCCCGCTGCCAATACGAATGTTTCTACGCCGTTTGCGGTTCGTTGGCAACAGTTGCGTCCTTCAGATAAAGTAATGCGTTTAAACCATTTGCGCCAATCAAATGCTGTGCCCTAGAGGGGCGAACATATCATTGCAGTTATGGTGCTAAATTATGGTGCAATCAGGTTAAGAACACAAGAAGTAGGAGCAGGAGCAGGCCACACAGCCCCCTTCGAGCCTGCTCCGCCATTCAGTAGGATCGTGGCTGATCTTTGACCCCAGCTCCACTTTCCCGCCATTATACCAGCGGCATGTCCTGGGTGGACCAGCTTCTTCTTGAAACTTTGGGCACAACTTTACTCGCTCAACTACATCGTGCGGCATAGACGGACTTGCACGTCAACTCGCACCAGAGGACTACAAATGACGGCAGGCAGCAGCCACATCAATAATCACATTGGGGCATTGCAGCAGCCCCCACAACAGGCTTGTGTTTTCCAACTGCACGCTCCCAATGAGCTTGACGATTCTGGTGGAAAAGCGGCCGTAAAATAGTTGGAGCCGCAAACCATCGGAAACCTCAGCATAAGAGGTCGGCCATTTACGACAGACTTCTTCACTCAGAGGGTGGTGAATCTTTGGAATTCTCCACCCCAGAGAACTGTGGAGGCTCAGTTGTTGAGTATATTCAAGGCAGAGACCAATAGATTTTTGGATATTAAGGGAATCAAGGGATATGGGGATAGTGCAGGAAAGTGGAGTTGAGGTCGAAGATCTGCCATGACCTTGGAGCAGGCTCGAGGGGCTGAATAGCCTTCTCCTGCTCCTAATTCTTATGTTATATTCTTATCTTATGTTAAACATTTAGTGGCACATCGTGTGGTCCCTTCTGGGGCCAGAAGAGGCGAGGGCCCAGGGGCAGCACGGGCCAGCCCACACTGCGATTTGTGTGTGCGCTAGGTCTGTGCAGCAGAGCAGATCTCCAGTTGCCTTGGTTAACCCTTGCCACTGGACCAAGACCTAGCTCTGTCAAGCCCGTGTGGTGGCTGGTGTGCAACGGCCACCCCACATTAAAAAAAAATCCACGCACAGGCATCTTCCACCCTTCAGGATGTAGTTCGGGATCCGGAATATTGGGTCCTTCATTGAAACACCTGCAAACTCATCCTCTTTTGGCGTGGAAGCAAGTCATCCTCGATACGAGGGACTGCCTATGAGTGAGTGAGTCTGATTTCATTTAGAAACCAAACTCTTTTTAAAATAGTTTAATAAAAAGGGGGGGAAAAAAAAGAAAATCTGAAGTCAAAGCATGCACAGCTGGGAATAGCAACAAGTCAGACAACATCTCTCAAATCCTCCATCAGAACTCGAGAAATGCCACTGACACTGAACTGACCTGGTGTGTTTGTCGTCCTTTTATAAGAGTTGCGTATTATCAAATAGATCAGCGTTAAATATGTCCCGGGCCAATATTTATCCCTCAACCAACATCACTAAAACAAAGTATCCAGTCATTATCACATTGGAATCTTGCTGTGCGCAAATTGGCAGCCGCGTTTTCGACATCACAACAGAGGCTGCACTTTTTTTTTTTAATTGGCTGCAAAGTGCTTTGGGACACCCTGACTTTGTGAAAGGTGTAAGTTCGTCTTTTCTTTTTTAAAGTAACAATTTATTTTGCATACGTTTCAACAGGCTGCTGTTCCTTGCTGATTTCAGTGACCCTGGGAGCTGCAAGGGGCGTGATGGGTTACATCTTTACCGCTGACAAGTTAGTAAAACCATGAGTTTCCACGGCTTTAAAAATGACACCTGCCTTTACCTGGACCGAGTTCGGCAAATGTCTGATCGCTCTCTGACGCCCCTCTCCTTCTCCTCTTGCAGAGACATTATTCAGTTAGTTTCAGATGTGGACCCAGTATTTGCCACCTTCCACTGGTTTGAAGCCATAGCCGTGAGTATTCCAGCACCAGCCCTGTACTCATTTATGGAGCGGTTTTGGTAAACGGTCCCCAACCAAAGTTCCACGTAAGCCACGTAGCTCTCTGCTGGACCCACACAGACCAAGACCGGCTTTTCCAAGGTAAAATTTTGCAACGTGCAAAACTTTTAATGGGCCACGCAGCCAGTTAAAGGGACCACGCACCCAAATTTTAAGATTAGGCGAGAGATTGGTCCCCACCATTTAAAGCGTCCGTGTTTAAAATGGGCAATCGCTTATATCGGCCATAAAAAAATTCATGAGGCCATTATCGATTCGCATTAACCTCCATTGCAAAGTTGACGGTTATAGGGGTCGAAATTCGGTTCCTTACGCCGCCTGTTAGTGCCAGAGAGAGGCGGCTAACAGGCAGCTAACATAAAAACATAAAAACATAGAAAATAGGTGCAGGAGCAGGCCATTCAGCCCTTCTAGCCTGCACCACCATTCAATGAGCTCATGGCTGAACATGCAACTTCAGTACCCCCTTCCTGCTTTCTCGCCATACCCCTTGATCCCCCGAGTAGTAAGGACTTCATCTAACTCCCTTTTGAATATATTTAGTGAATTGGCCTCAACTACTTTCTGTGGTAGAGAATTCCACAGGTTAACCACTCTCTGGGTGAAGAAGTTTCTCCTCATCTCGGTCCTAAATGGCTTACCCCTTATCCTTAGACTGTGACCCCTGGTTCTGGACTTCCCCAACATTGGGAACATTCTTCCTGCATCTAACCTGTCTAAACCCGTCAGAATTTTAAACGTTTCTATGAGATCCCCTCTCATTCTTCTGAACTCTAGTGAATACAAGCCCAGTTGATCCAGTCTTTCTTGATAGGTCAGTCCCGCCATCCCGGGAATCAGTCTGGTGAACCTTCGCTGCACTCCCTCAATAGCAAGAATGTCCTTCCTCAAGTTAGGAGACCAAAACTGTACACAATACTCCAGGTGTGGCCTCACCAAGGCTAACTAACGGGCGGCTAACGGGTGGCTAAGTCCTTACCATCGGCAGGGAGCGGGTTCCTCGGCTCAGTGCAAATTTAGTTGGGCCAATGCGTACCGCTGCGCGCTCTGCCGCCACCCACGTGGTGACATCACCGAGCGTGTAACGTCCCATTGCCGCCGCGGCCGCGAGATTCGGTGAGTGCGGTGGCCTGACCGGCAGGCATCTGTACAGCCTGGGAAAGGTGGTGGGACATCGTGGATCCCGGGGCGGGAGCGCCCAGAGATCAGGGTAAGTGGTTATGTTTTTTTTTAGCATTTATGTATTAATGAGATCAGTGGGGAAGTGTGGGTGAGGGAAATTGTTGGAAACTTTTTTTTTCTCTCTTTTTTTTTTCTTCATCTCGCACGCGGCAGCCGACCGTGGAGGAAATTCGGTCGGCCTCCCTGAGATGCCGCTCCGTTGGCGTCTGAGGATGTGTGTGCAACGCCACTTTTAGCGCTTCTCTCTCATCTTTGGGCGGCAAAACTGAATTTTGCAGTTTGAGGCGGCTCCTCCCGCCCGGCGGTGAAATCAACACTCAGCCGGCGTCACCGCCTCAAAAACGGCAGTACCGAATTTCGACCCCATAGCGTCTTAAGAGCTCCGTTTATTTCGGGCAAACTGACCGAAGCAAGGAGCGAACTCTAATATCGTTCCTGTGAATTGGGGCCCGCAGTCCATCCATTGGCTCCAATAAATGACCCAGACTTGGAAATTATCCGGTGATTATAGACCTCTGGTAACACCGGGCTATTTTTTGTTGCATTTCTCTCAGCTATGACGTTTAAATGAGCAGAGGGAGAGGCAGTATCTCCTCCAGCCCCACAACCCCCTGAGATGTCTGCGCTGCTCTAATTCTGCCCTCTTGAGCATCCCTGATTATAATCGCTCCACCATTGGTGGCCATGCCTTCTGTTGCCTAGGCCCCAGGCTCTGGAACTCCCTGCCTAAATCTCTCTGCCTCTCTACCTTTCCTCCTTCAAGACGCTCCTTAAAACGTACCTCTTTGACAAAGCTTTTGGTCACCTGCGCTAATTTCTACTTATGCAGCTCGGTGCCTAATTTTTTATCTCATAATACTCCTGTGAAGCGTCCTGGGATGTTTCACTACGTTAAATGTGTTATATAAATACAGGTTGTTTGTTAAATGTGCAAGTTCTGAATATAAATTACAATTGAAATTACTCTCTTTCTAAATCGTGTGTTTACTCCATTAAAGCTCTTTAATCCCTTCAATGAAACAGTCTTTCTGAAGCATTGCTGTTTGCCTCAGCCCTTCCGCTGCTGAAACCGTCATTCATGTCTTTTTTACCTCCAGACTCGGCTATTCCAATGCTCTCCTGGCCGGCCTCCCACCTTGCAACCTCCTGAAACTTGAGCTCAACTAAAACCCTACTGCCCCGTGTCTAACTCGCACCAAGTCCCGCTCACCCATCACCCCTGTGCTTGCTGACCCATGTCCTAACTCGCACCAAGTCCCGCTCACCCATCGCCCCCTGTGCTCGCTGACCCGTGTCCTAACTCACACCAAGTCCCGCTCACCCATCACCCCTTGTGCTCGCTGACCTGTATCCTAACTCGCACCAAGTCCCGCTCACCCATCACCCCCTGTGCTCGCTGACCTGTATCCTAACTCGCACCAAGTCCCGCTCACCCATCACCCCTTGTGCTCGCTGACCTGTATCCTAACTCGCACCAAGTCCCGCTCACCCATCGCCCCCTGTGCTTGCTGACCCGTGTCCTAACTCGCACCAAGTCCCGCTCACCCATCACCCCTGTGCTTGCTGACCCGTGTCCTAACTCGCACCAAGTCCCGCTCACCCATCGCCCCCTGTGCTCGCTGACCCGTGTCCTAACTCACACCAAGTCCCGCTCACCCATCGCCCCCTGTGCTCGCTGACCCGTGTCCTAACTCGCACCAAGTCCCGCTCACCCATCACCCCCTGTGCTCGCTGACCTACATTAGTTCCCTCCATTTTAAGATTCTCATTCTTGTTTTCAAATCCCTCCATGGACTCGCCCCCTCCCTATCTCTGTAACCTCCTCCAGCCCTACAACCCCCCCCCCCCCCCCCCGAGATATCTGCGCTCCTCCAATTCTGGCCTCTTGCATATCCCCAATTTCTTTCGCTCCGCCATTGGCAGCTGTAATGTATGCACCGGTGAGTATGCTCACACGTTTGTGGAGCTGTTGCATTGTGAGTGGCTTAGCCAGTCACGTGATGTTCATAAGACTCAATAAAACTCCAGTCACTTGAGTCTAGGTCATCCACGATGAGGCATGCAGTTGTGAGCCTGGTGGATGAACTGGTAATGTGTAGTGTGATTGTTAAACCTGTCTTAATAAACCATATAGTTGTTAATAGCAAAGTGTTGCTATGAATTCTTAAGCAAAGAACCCATGAAGCAAATACATTACAGTGGCTGTGCCTTCAGCAGCCTGAGAAGGAAGATGGTGCCTCGGTTTAATGTCTCATCCAAAAGACGGCACCTCTGACAGTGCAACACTGCATCAGGGTTCAGAGGTTTGAGCGCATAAATCTAGGCTGACACTCCCAGTGCAGTGCTGAGGGAGCGTTGCACTGTCGGAAGTGCCGTCTTTCGGATGAGACGTTAAACCGAGGCCCCGTCTGCTTTCTCGGGTGGAAGTAAAAGTTCTCACGGAACTATTTTGCAGATAAGCAGGGGAGTTATCCCAGGTGTCCTGGGTCAATATTTATCCTTTAACTAACATCACTAAAAAACAGATTATCTGGTCATTATCACACTGCTGTGTGTGGGAGCTTGCTGTGCGCAAATTGGCTGCCGCGTTTCCTACACTGATTAACGGACTTCAAAAAAATACTTCATTGGCTGTAAAGCGTATTGGGACGTCCTGAGGTTGTGAAAGGCGCTATAGAAATGCAAGTTTTTCTATTGTATAAATAGCCTTGACCTTAACCACTCGCGTCCTTTGACTTAATCGATCTTAAAAAAAAAAAAGTATTCCCATTTCTTTCAAAGTTACTTCACAAGGTAATAAACTGGTAACATGTGTTTGGTCTTTCCCACAGACTGTGAGCGGGGGAGTGCTACGAGGAGCTGGGAAGCAGAAACTGGGAGCGATCGGTAACCTAGTGGGTTTCTACTCAATTGGGTTCCCCCTTGGAGTCACGCTGATGTTTGCCGCGCACCTCGGTGTCTTGGGTAGGAATTTATCTAAAATGCATCTGGATTATTTTCCTTTGCCCCGCCATTATTTTTGTTTCCCTTACCCTGCGGTGAGTCTCTCTGTGCCTGTGTAGCGTCTCCCTGCTGTGAGGGTGGGTAAGCCCCCGGCCCCAGCCCCCAACCCTCTTTGAGCACTACTCTTAGCCTAGCCACTGGGATGGACCTGGCCTGTGATTTGCCTTTTCCTCCACCTCTATGGGGACGTCTCTGACCTCTGACCTCAACGCAACACCCGGCCCTGACAGCTTAGCCGCAATCAAGAGCTTGACCCCCCCCACGTCAAGAACGTTGATGCTTTGCGTGCACTTCGGTGGCCTTTACACCTCTTCCCCTCATAGCTGGAATGCTCAAAGATACAATAGGCATTTGTAAGTCATTTGCCATTTCACGTCACCGCGCTATTTTTAAATATAGTCATTCTTGGGATATAGGCAAGGCCATCTCTCATTGCCCCTTGAGAAGGTGGTGGTGAGCCGCCTTCTTGAACCGCTGCAGTCCGTGTGGTGCAGGTGCTCCCACAGTGCTGTTGGGGAGGGAGTTCCAGGATTTTGACCCAGCGACGATGAAGGAACGGCCGATATATTTCCAAGTCTGGATGGTGTGTGACTGGGAGGGGAACGTGGAGGTGGTGGTGTTCCCATGCGCCTGCTGCACTTGTCCTTCTAGGCGGTATAGAGGTCGCGGGTTTGGGAGGTGCTGCCGAAGAAGCCTTGGCGAGTTGCTGCAGTGCATCTTGTAGATGGTACACACTGCAGCCACGGTGCGCCGGTGGTGGAGGGAGTGAATGTTGAAGGTGGTGGATGGGGGGGCCAATCAAACGGCCTGCTTTGTCCTGGATGGTGTTGAGCTTATTGAGTGTTGTTGCACTCCTCATCACACTGTGCCTTGTAGGTGGTGGAGTGGCTTTAATATGATTGGTCTCATCTGGTCTTAACTATTGTCAGTTGAGACCAATGGATATAAAGTCAAGGAAACGGCCAGTGGCACAGCCAACTGATAAATGAGAAACGTGGCCAATATATTTGCAAGTTGGGATGGTGTGTGACTGGGAGGGGAACGTGGAGGTGGTGGTGTTCCCATGCGCCTGCTGCCCTTGTCCTTCTAGGCGGTATAGAGGTCGCGGGTTTGGGAGGTGCTGCCGAAGAAGCCTTGGCGAGTTGCTGCAGTGCATCTTGTAGATGGTGCACACTGCAGTCACCACTGGGGCTTCAGAAACGGGATAGAATAGCAGCAGAATGGTCTCTGTATTCACTGCACCGTTCTGATGTTTGCAGGTCTCTGGTCTGGGCTGTTCGTTTGTGTGGTTGTACAAAGCGTCTTCTTTGTGATTGTGATTTACAAAATTAACTGGAAGAAAGCATCTGACCAGGTAAGTGCGGCTCACAGAGATCAATTGCTGCACCAATTTGTGGGCTTCTCCTGAGCTCTTCCTTTCTCCCCTTCCTGTCGTCTGCTCATGCGGTGCACTGAGCCCCCACCTCCCCCCCCCCCCTCCCCAAGCTGAGAGAGCAAGCAGCCAACATGGCCCCAGGCACCTGCCAAATGTCCCTCTTCACCTGACCGCTGAGAGGTGTCTCGGACGGCCCAGGGAGCACTGTGCGTTCCCTGTTGCCGAACCCCCAGTGGGGGAAGCCCCTGTCCTTCACCCCTACAGCAAAGAAAAGAAAGCCTTGCATTTATCTAGCGCCTTTCACGACCACCAAACGTCTCAAAGCGCTTTACAGCCAATGAAGTACTTTTTGAAGTGTGGTCACTGTTGCAATGTAGGAAGCGCGGCAGCCCATTTGCGCACAGCAAGCTCCCACAAACAGCAACGTGACAATGACCAGGTAATCTGTTTTTTTTTTTAAGTGATGTTGATTGAGGGATAAATATTGGCCCAGGACACCGGGGAGAACTACCCTGCTCTTTGAAATAGTGCCGTGGGATCTTTTCCATCCACCTGAGAGAGCAGACGGGGTCTCGGTTTAATGTCTCATCCGAAAGACGGCACCTCCGACAGTGCGGCAGTCCCTCAGCACTGCACTGGGAGTATCAGCCTAGATTTTTGTGCTTAAATCATACTGCCGTGCTGAGTCAGAACTGAGGTTTCCTAGCCTGTGGCACTTAGAGATTGGCCTTTAGGTTGGTGTAACCTGTCAGCACCCTCTGAAATGAATGGCGCTTCCTCCAGCTGCAGATATAGCTCCCATTAAGTACAGCACTGCAGCAAGTGGAGGCTCAAAATGTCGTCTTTACAGTGAACAAAATATGCAATTGGAACTAATATAACTCGTAACAACCAGCAATACCTTATTTAGCCTATCACTCTCTGTCCCACTCATGCCTGTATTTGCTAATGGTTTTGCTAAGTCAACTGTCACATTTAATCTCAGGCTCTGGCCACTAGGTGGCTCTGTGCAGCAAGTTAATGAACATCGGAACAAGAGGAGGCCATTCGTCTCCTCGAGCCTGTTCCGCCATTCAATTAGATCATGGCTGATCTGTATCTTAACTCCCTCTGCCCACCTTGTTTCCGTAACCCTTAATGCCCTCGCCAAATCAATCTCAGTTTTGAAATGTTTAAGTCTTCCAACTCTGTTACCATCTTGTGTGTATATATAAATAAATTGTATATTCATCACCTGGCTGTGGGCAAGTTACTCGCTTTTTAAATAGTGCCGATGGAGCTGTATGTTGTACAGGAACTGCTTGCTTCTCCTTTAATGCAAGTTATGTTTTCTCTTTGAAGGCGATGGTTAATGCAGGTGTGAAGATAAATGTGAACACCTCATGCAGCCGCTGTAATGGCCAGACGGAGGATATTTCAACAGGTATCAAAAATTTAATGTCAACTTTGAATCAATTTCATAGAATCGTAGCAATTTACAGCACGGAAGGAGGCCATTTCGGCCCATCGTGTCCACGCCGGCCGACCAAGAGCTATCCAGCCTAATCCCACTTTCCAGCTCTTGGTCCGTAGCCCTGTAGCTTATGGCACATTAAGTGCACATCCAAGTATTTTTTTAAATGTGGTGAGGGTTTCTGCCTCCACCACCCTTTCAGGCAGTGAATTCCAGAGCCCCACCTCCCTCAGGCTGAAGACATTTCCCCTCATATCTCCTCTAAATCTACCCCCAATTACTTTAAAGCTATTCCCCCTGGTTGTTGGGCCCTCTGCCAAGGGAAACAGGTCCTTTCTATTCACTCTAACCAGGCCCCTCATAATTTTATGCCCCTCATAATTTTATACACCTCAATGCGGTCTCCCCTCAGCCTCCTCTGTTACAAAGAAAGCAGACCCAGCATCTCCAATCTTTCCTCATAGCCAACATTCTCTAGTCCAGGCAACACTCTTGTAAATCTCCTCTGCACCCTTTCCACTGCAATCACATCTTTCCTGTAATGTGGTGACCAGAACTGCACACAGTACTCCAGCTGTGGTCTAACTAGTGTTTTATACAGTTCAAGCATAACGTCTTTGCTCTTGTTTCCCATTAATAAATAAGTGTATGAGCCTATAGTTTGTGCAAAACCATTGCAAAAAAACTCAAGGGGGGAACTCTCCACTGGCTGGAGTCACACCTAGCACAAAGGAACATGTTTGTGGTTATTGGAGGCCAATCCTCTCAGCCTCAGGACATCACTGCAGGAGTTCCTCAGGGCAGTGTCCTGGGCCCAACCATCTTCAGCTGCTTCATCAAAGACCTTCCCTCCATCAGAAGCTCAGAAGTGGGGATGTTCACTGATGGCGGCACAGTAATGCTATGAGTGCAGCTCCATCACTCAAGACGCTCGACACCATCCAGGGCAAAGCAGGCCGCTTGATCGGCACCCCATCCACCACCTTCAACACTCACTCCCTCCACCACCGGCGCACTGTGGCTGCAGTGTGTACCATCTACAAGATGCACTGCAGCAACTCGCCAAGGCTTCTTCGGCAGCACCTCCCAAACCCGCGACCTCTACCCCCTAGAAGGACAAGGGCAGCAGGCGCATGGGAACACCACCACCTCCAAGTTCCCCTCCAAGTCACACACAATCCCGACTTGGAAATATAGCGGCCGTTCCTTCGTCGCTGCTGGATCAAAATCCTGGAACTCCCTCCCTAACAGCACTGTGGGAGTACCTTCACCACACGGACTGCAGCGGTTCAAGAAGGCGGCTCACCACCACCACCTCGAGGGCAGTTAGGGATGGGCAATAAATGCTGGCCTTGCAGGCGACGCCCACATCCTGTGAACAAATGGAATAAAAAGGATGTAGATTGGAGCGAAATTTTGCTTTCATAAATTCGTTTCAAATTGTGTCTACTGTGACTGCAATTATTGCCGATCCTCGATTTGCACTGAACATAGTTTGTGTTTAAAATTGCGGGATCTTGTGCGTGGGTTACGCCAATTTCAGACAAATTGTGACGGAAATAATGGCGCGGCTGAGCAGAAATGCTGCCCCCGTCATCTTTCGATGAACACGGCAGATGAACCTGTGGAATGGACACATCGTTCACATCAATCACTGGTGTTGCCGAGGCTGTAACAACGTGCCGTCTGGACCAATGTGCCGTGACCGAAGGCCAGATCCACCAACAATGCGGCTACGGAACTTTGTTGGTTTTTTGATGGGGTGGCAGGGGGCAGGGTATGATGTCACCTGGTCCTGTGGCGATGATGCTCTGCTAGTATTCCACCAGTCACCGTGAAATGGTGTACAGAGGGACAGTTCATCCAAAATGTCACAAAAATAAAAAAGTCTCTTTAAGAACAAAAGATGTAGGAGCAGGAGTAGGCCATTCGGCCCCTCGAGCCTGCTCCGCCATTCAATGAGATCATGGCTGATCATCGACCTCAACTCCACTTTCCCGCCCGATCTCCATATCGCTTGATTCCCTTAGAGTCCAAAAATCTATCGATCTCAGCCTGGAATATACTCAACGACTGAGCATCCACAGCCCTCTGGGGTAGAGAATTCCAAAGATTCACAACCCTCCGAGTGAAGAAATTCCTCCTCATCTCAGTCCTAAATGGCCGACCGCTTATCCTGAGACTGTGCCCCCTGGTTCTAGACCCTCCAGCCCGGGGGAAACAGCCTCTCCGCTTCTATCCTGTCACGCCCCCACCGAATCTTACATGATTCAATGAGATCACCTCTCATTCTTCTTAACTCCAGAGAGTATAGTCCCAATCTACTCAATCTCTCCTCATAGGACAACCCTCTCATCCCTGGACGGAATCTAGTGAATCTTTGTGTGTGCGTTAAGGGGGTCATTTGAACCTCACGTGCCTGGTGGGAAACTGGAACAATCAGAGGGACCGCTTGTTTGACACACAAGCTAATTTTATTATCGAGTGACGTTGAAGTGTGGCCAAGCTGAACAAGGCAGGTTGCCACTGGGTGGGGAGATGTTAATTACCCTCTATATCTTTGCAAGAAAGTTCATCTTTTGCTGCACTCGATCCAGAATGAGCGACAATACTGGGTTTAATGCAGCCTTGGAGAAGAAAGAAACACTTGCATTTCTATCGCGCCTTTCACCACCTCGGGACGTCCCAAAGCGCCAATGACGTACTTTGTGAAGTGTAGTCGCTGTTGTAATGTGGGAAACGCAGCAGCCCATTTGTACACAGTAAGCTCCAAGCAGGAGTAGACAATTCAATCCATTTTAAATATGTGAAGTGTTTTTCTTATTTATTTAAAATGTTCCTGTGTTTTTGGGGGGTATCCCCAAAGGGAACTCGCCATTACGGTGAATGGGGTACACCATTTTCATTGGTTGGTCTGGCCCACGCAATCCCAGGCCGCGCATACGCTCCTGAAATACGTGGGCCCCTACGCTGGACTGCACAGCTAGACCTCGGACTGCAAGTCTACGTTCCTCTAGGACCACCAGGTATTTTCGTTAAAAACATTTTCAGTCCGCCCCCGGGAAGCCTCCGACCGCAATTTTTGGCCCATTTTATGTTTCAATGTGATTTTTTTTCTTTCTTTGCAGAAGTGCACACGGAGAATATTGCTGTCATTATGCTGACCAACCTCAGCCACACGGAGAACAACGCCGACACAGAACAACTGAGGGAAGAGTCCTCCACCCCGGACATTGGGGTCACCATCGTCGGAGAAATCCTGTCCACGAAGCAGCTGATTGTTCGTCGAGGACTAGCTTTCCTTTCAGGACCAGTCATACTGGCCATCGGACTCGTGATACAACTAACCGTTGCCATGGGCACATAGAGCCGTGGTCAATCCGTGGTGAGATACGCAGGGATCGAGGTGACTTTCTGCAGCATGAGGTGCAGTCAAGGCAAGACTTTGACCCAAGGACTAGTGGTCACTGTTCACATGGGACATCAGTTGCTACGGGAAATTCCAATCCACTGCCAACTATTCAACAAACAGAGCATCGTTGGCAGTGTGCGCGCATCTGATAGACTGTTCACAACTCATAAAAAAATCCGATGGTATCCAAAGTTGGAATAAACAGGGAGTCGTTGATAGTGTTCAACCATCGGCCAGCTCACAACACCTAAAAACTGACGTCATCCAAATTTCTATTAAGTAGAGCACCGTTGGCAATGTCTAATAGATGGTTAACAATTTGTAGAAAGTTTGATTGTTTATTGATTTATATTTAATATAATAAGGGGTTTTGAATGCAGGAGTCACTGCAGACGCCTATGTCCAACTTGTCGAAGTCTAATACCAGGTTCACAGAGATAGAGTGACGCAATGTGGCTTTCTGCTGCTAGGCATACGGTGGGTAGCACAAGTGTTATGGTACTGGTCTAGTAATCCAGAGGCCTGGACTAATGATCTGGAGACGTGAGTTCAAATCCCACCACGGCAGCTGGGGAATTTAAATGCAGTTAATTCAATAAATCTGGAATTTTAAAAAAGCTAGTGATGGTGGCCATAATGATGAGTTGTAAAAACCCCATCTGGTTCACTAATGCCCTTCAGGGAAGGAAATCTGCCGACATTACCTGGTCTGGGCCGAGATATGACTCCAGACCCACTGCTCTTTAAAATGACCTAGCAAGCCACTCAGTTGTATTCAAGAAGGTAGGCAGCTCCACCTCCACCATCTCGAGGGCAATTCGGGATGGGCAATAAATGCTGGTCTTGCTGGCGATGCCCACATCCCGCGAATGGGGGAGGAAAAAAAAAACACACTCATTGTTAAGAGATTTTCTCACGCTGTTGCTCAGTGGCAGGTCAAATGATGCACTGTCGTACCATGCAAGACACAGTATTATTCTGCTGCTAAGGTAGAGCTTGTTTTGAGCTGACCTGTCCTCCTAAAGCCACAAAGCCTAATTGCTGCAAACCCTGAGGTCAGCTAGAGGATAATTGCTGCAGGCGCGGGGAATTTTGTAAATGGACAGGCGCTTGTAAATTTCTGGCTCCACCTCAGCCAACAATGGCACTATAAATAACTTGGAGGTGGAGGATGCAATCGCAAACCTTCCCGAGTCAGCAGCAGGACCAACTGAGCTGAGAAGACACTTTGCAATAGCTAGGAAGCCTTTATGGTGCCAATGTACTAGTCAGAAGATGTAAAAGACTGCTCATCCAAAAGTTGGACCAACGGTTCCAAATATTAGTGAGAGAAAATGTGCCAACATTTACATTAGTCATCCTTTGCTGAGAATAATGTGTGTGTGTGTATTGTAGAGCACTCCCAGTCAGCAGTCACTGTGTAAACTTCACAGTAACCTCAAGAAATAATGAACTAAAATAACTCGCGATATGAATATGATTCATGCTGATGTTTCTCAGGGATTTAAACCATAGGGTGAATTCACTGATCGTGGATTGGACACAGGACGACAGCGGTATTGTAACAATTCTCCCTTCAAGCGCATTTTCCGCTGGATCACATGACTCGTGAATTTAGACTCCCATTCATTACTCTTGGCTGCAGTGTTGAGCTGCCAAAAAATATCGACGCATGGCAAAGTTTGATTTTAGATGGTACATTTGTGCAAATAATTGTGTTTTTTTTTTAAATGAATGTTTCTTAGTGAATGTAAATCATCATACAGCAAACAAATAAAGCCAAGTCCTTGCTGATCAGAAGTCTTGTCACAATTCATTCACTCCCTGGAAGCGTCAGCAGTATTACTATTGTGAAACGGTGGGTTTTGCTGCTATATGCCAATGTGATGGGACTGGGGTTCACGGCTACAATTTCCTGGACTGGTAAAGCGCCGACAAAGTATTTCCACCGATTGGCGAGTTGGTACAAATCCACGATTTTCATCACTCCACCATTGGCGACCGTGCCTACAGCTGCCTGGGCCCCAAAGTCCTGGAATTCCCTCCCTAAACCTCTCCGCCTCTCTCCCTTTAAAACCTACCTCTTTGACCAAGCTTTTGGTCACCTGCCCTACTATCTCCTTCAGTGACTCGATGTCAAATATTGTTTGATAATCGCTCCTGTGAAGCACCTTGGGACGTTTTACTATGTTAAAGAAAAGAAAGACTTGCATTTATACAGCGTCTTTCATGACCACCAGATGTCTCAAAGCGCTTTACAGCCAATGAAGTACTTTTGGAGTGTAATCACTGTTGCAATGTGGGAAGCTCCCGCAAACAGCAATGTGATAATGACCGGATAATCTGTTTTTTGTGATGCTGATTTAAAGGCGCTATATAAATTCAAGATGTTGTACAACAGATTCTCATCTTGGTTGGGCCATATTACGGAGGGAGGGAGGAGGACGTATAAAGGGCCTTGCAGAAGTTTGCATGTCAATCACCTCGAGGGCTGGCTGAACTACAACAACAACAACTTGAATTTATATAGCGCCTTTAACATGAAGCAGAGTATCCCACGGCGAGTCGCAGAATTACCACTAAGAATTACTACTTGCATGGATCCACCCCTGGCAGGACTCACCGCCTTCAGGTGAGGAGAAAATTGACACCTGGGGAATGAGAAATTTGTCCACATCGAAGGACTGGGGGAGTAAATTTCCTCGTAGCTTCTCCCCCTCCACCAACGCAACTTTGGTATAAATCCCGTCGACACATGTAAGTGGGATTTCTGCCAAGGGTGCAGTGGGCAAAGCGGGAGATGCCCAGAAGATGTGCTTTATATGGACTTCCAGTAGGTTTTTCGGTCAGGTTTCACTCAAGAGACGGATGTGACCTAGCGGATCAATCAGTTAATTAATAGTAATGATTGTGCCCTGAGCTGCTCGCCCTCCTTACATTACAGTCCGTTACCGAATCCGTGGGCTGGATTTTTCTCTTTTCTATTTTCGGGGCGAAAACGGAGGCGGGGCGGGAAAGTTACCGGCCGGGAATAGTTTGCGCCTCAGTAGGTAAGTTTGGGGATCTGGGCCCTGCGTCAGGGGGCGCAGCGCTAAGGGAGGCGTTGTACACCTCTCGTGGCGCAAGGATGGGAATCTCGCAAATTAAAGTGCCGGGCCGTGTGCGCTCCGAGAGAGTGTGGGAGGGAGGTGGAACCTTAAAAAAAAACATTCTCAAAACATTGCCCACGCCACCACAACACAAATCGCATAAAACATTAACAGAACAAACACTGGTACTTACCTTCGGAGTACTTTACCTTTCTCTGCGTCACCGGCTTTGCCGGACTGCTCTGATTTCCAGGCGGTCATTGCAGGCGCACTTCTGGGCGGGCGCATCAGGCTAAAGTCCAAACTCGGGCCGGTGTCACAACCAGGGGCGTCGCACACCCGGCGCAGCTCTTCCCGGCGGTCCTGCTCAGTGCCGCCGCCAGTGGATCACGGCGGGGCGCTGTAGACCTCACTGTTGTGTTTGTTACAGCAACACAGGACGGGCATTAGGACCCTGCGGGAGCTATTCACAGTTGCTGTACTCCTGCTGGTTTGGGGACTCCTTTTTGGGTTGTTGTACAAAACGCATGGTTTAAGTTACTTTTCTCCTGCCTCAGTTTGTCAGTTATTTACGCGCACACAACACTCACCTGCCGCCTTTCACGCCACTCCGGGGCGAAACCCGGAACGTCAAGGACCGGAAAGTCCAGTCCGTAATTTCGATCTGTGACCTAAACTTTACCTTCTGTAAAATGACGGGATTTCTCTGATCTGGTTCTGAGTCGGATCGGGAAGCAATAGTGGGGCAAATAGGATCTGGGAGGAGGGAAAACATACTGGGAATGAATTTATATCCCAAGACACAATCTTGGTTTTAAAAAATGCAGACTTTATTTTAAAATGTAGAGTTACTAGTCTATTTTATATGATTTTACACAACAATTTAAAGTATTTCAAATCAAAAATATAAAAGGAATAATATTGTAAATGGACTGTGCATCCACACAACTTTAATGGTCCTGAAATCCCGGCCTTGCCGGGTCCATACGGAGTGTGTACGGACCCGGCGAGATCTCACAAAAGCCGTTTCTTGCCGTGCAATGCGAATGCGCCGAAAACCGGCTTTTCCGATCTGTCAAAATTTCTCTTGACAGATCCTCTGCATCCCCGGGAGATGGATATCCGCGCGGGAGAGATTGGGCTATTTGCCCAGCGAATGCCCTTCAAACTTTTACATTTGATAAAAGCAGGCGCATAGCTTACTTTTACCAGCGTAAGTTTTAAAACATATAAAAATAACATTTAAAAACACATTTTTATGGTAAAAACCCTGTCCATTAAAGTAAGTTTATTTTAAATCCTATTAAAACACATTAAAAAAAATCCACCAAATATATATTTTTTTCTGAAACATTCAATTAATTTTAAATATGTGAGGTGTTTTTTTTAATTCATTATGTTGTGTTTGGGTGTTTTAGGGGGTTATTCTCATTGATAGTAATGGGAACTCGTAAAGTTCCCATTACTATCAATGAGAATACTGTACCGTGATTGGATGTCCAGGCCCACGTGACTCCAGCTTCTCTGTCCGTATCGAGAAGATATGGACGCGCTGTAAAGCGCGTGGAGAGAAAGCCACCGACCAAGGGCGCCTCCGGGATCACCAGGTAGATCCGTAGAGAAATTTCAGGTCGGAGGCGGTTGTCCGAAGGGAGCCTCCGACTGGAATTTCAGGGCCAATATGTGTCAGGCCAGGTTGAATCTCCCTGATCCTGAATCCTCAGGACCTGGCCTGGTCCGGATAAGGGATTTTTCCGGACGAGGGGTGGTCACGTTAAATTGGATGGTACAGGTACTGAGCAAGGGGATTTCAGGGCTGGCGAGCTTGGGGCTGGGAGCGCAGCAGAGAGATCATGGGGGGGGGGGGGGGGGGAGGTGGATCGCGGTGTCAGGCCAGCGATTGCGGGAGTCGGCAGCGCGGAAGGATTTAATTTGTTCATGTCGGAGTTCTGCGCATGCGCCACCCGGTGGCCAGGAATGGTTCTGAACGAGGGATGGTTCCGCATAAGGGAGTTCTGGACTGGGGAGGTTCAACCTGTACCACATTTCATTAACAGCAGCCAAACTCCTGTGGCATTGCTCCTGGCAAGTTGCTTCTTCTTGTCAGGACAGGAGTATTGCACCGTCTGATGCCCAATTATTATTCTGTTGAAATGGAGCTGTGTCACTTTTCAAACCACAAATCCTAATTATTAAGTGAAACAGGTACTTGGGTCATTCAGAGTTCGTTGTTGTTTGATGATAGAACTTTGCAGATTGGAATGGACGTATCAGTTTAGGCGACAGGTCAGAATCATTCAACATTTAAAAATCGGTGACCAATTGTAACATTTGGGGTGTGATTTATTTCAGAAAATAATATTTTGGGATACATAGTACGATTCATTTTTCTCCCCGGTGTCCTGGCTAATAGTTTTCCCTCAACCAACATCAGTAAAACAGATTATCTGGTCAATGTCCCACTGTTGTTTGTGGGAGCTTGCTGTGCACAAATTGATTGCCGCGTTTCCTACATTACAACAGCGACTAAACTTCAAAAGTACATCATTGGTTGTAAAGCACTTTGGGACGACCTGTGCTCGTGAACCATACTGATCGCAACCTTGGTGTCGTTTTTGACCCTGAAATGAGCTTTCGACCACGTATCTGTGGTACAACGGAGATCGCCTATTTCCACCTCCGTAACCTCGCCTGTCTCCGCTCCTGCCTCAGCTCATCCGCTGCTGAAGCCCTCATCCATGCCTTTGTTACCTCTAGACTTGACTGCTCCTAACGCACTCCTGGCTGGCCTCCCACATTCTACTCTACGTAAACTACAGGTGATCCAAAACTCGGCTGTCCATATCCTAACTCACACCAAGTCCCACTCACCTATCACCCTTGTGCTCGCTGACCTACATTGGCTCCCAGTTAAGCAATGACTCGATTTCAAAATTCCCAGCCTTGTTTCCAAATCCCTCCATGGCCTCGCCCCTCCCTATCTCTGTAATCTCCTCCAGCCCCACAACCCCCCAAGATGTCTGCGCTCCTCTAATTCTGCCCTCTTGAGCATCCCTGATTATAATCGCTCAACCATTGGTGGCCGTGCCTTCTGTTGCCTGGGCCCTAAGCTCTGGAACTCCCTGCCTAAACCTCTCTGCCTCTCTTTCCTCCTTCAAGACGCTCCTTAAAACCTACCTCTTTGACCAAGCTTTTGGTCACCTGCGCTAATTTCTACTTATGCGGCTCGGGGTCAAATTTTTTACCTCATAATACTCCTGTGAAGCGCCTTGGGACATTTCACTACATTAAAGGCACTATATAAATGCAAGTTGTTGTTGTTGAAAGGCGCTATATAAACGCAAGTCTTTCTGTGACATGTGGTGAGTGTAGCAGGCTTGGGAGGAACAGGCATCTTTAGACCTATGGTTCCCAGAGCTCTCCCGCAGTGAGAGTTTTATTACTCACCTCTTGTCGGGGTCTGCTGCAGACTGATTGATAGACATTGAGTGCTGGGACTAGTCAGCTACTCCATTATCGTTGTATTATCATCATCATAAGCAGTCCCTCGGAATCGAGGAAGACTTGCTTCCACTCTTAACATGAGTCCTTAGTTGGCTGAACAGTCCAATACGAGAGCCACAGTCCCTGGAAAGGGTGGGTGGGACTGGTTTGCCGCACGCTCCTTCCGCTGCCTGCGCTTGATTTCTGCATGCTCTCGGCGATGAGACTCGAGGTGTATTTTATGACTGCCAGGATGGTAGAATGTTAACTTGATGGACCTGGGTCCAGCAACTTCTCTGTTCTGGAATGTAGTGTCCATGTGTGCCAGACTCACTGTTTTGAATATGTTAACCGATTGGGTAATGTACAGTATTTACAATATGCAGATTGGTATACCCGTCTCTGAAACAGTATTTTAACAGTTGCCTGATGCATTTAATCTTCATGGATAAGATCTGGCTGGCATTAAACAAGATGGGAAGAGGAAAGTATATGCTGTTCTGTGGTGTTTTACGATCCTTCCCACACAGTCAGCTCTTTAAATTCTTCAGGATGTTGTAGAGGATGGGAAAATAACATTTGGAAATCAATACCACAGTAAACAGCAGCGATTGCAAGATCAGTTCCAATATCAGCTCAACTTTCAAGGATGGGAATGTTTCAGTGAATGAGCCCATCGCTCAACAGCTCAGTCTGTTTCTCAGGCAGCCCAAGCATAGATAGTCTGCCTTCATACTGTCTCCCATCATGTTTTGAGCCTCCTTTGATTCGTCTATTCCCGCGCTCTCCTGGCCAGCCTCCCACCTACCACCCCCGTAAACTTGAGCTCATCTAATACCCTACTGCCCGTGTCCTAACTCGCACACAAGTCCCGTTCACCCATCACCCCCCCCCACCCCTGTGCTCTCTGACCTACATTGACTCCTGGTCTGGCAACGCTTCGATCTTCAAACTCTCATCCTGGCTTTTCAAAACCCTCCCTATCTCTGTAACCTCCTCCAGCCCTGCAACCCGCCGAGATCTCTGCCGTCCTCCAATTCTGAGCTCTTGCACATCCACGATTTCCATCACTCCACCGTTGGCAGGAGTGCCTTCAACTACCTGGGCGCAAAGCTCTGGAATTCCCTCTTTATGTGGCTCAGTGTCAAAATATCTTCTGATATTGCTCCTGTGTAGTGCCTTGGGAAGTTTTTACTCAGTTAAACGTGCTATATCAATGCAAGTTGTTGTTGTGTTGTTGTTGAACCAATTGCCTGTTTTGTGGAGATTATTTCGGCAGTGCACTTCCTTCCTTGTTTCCTCATAAGAACATAAGAAATAGGAGCAGGAGTCGGCCATTTGGCCCCTCGAGCCTGCTCCACCATTCAATAAGATCATGGCTGATCTGACCATGGACTCAGCTCCACTTCCCTGCCCACTCTCCATAACCCTTCACTCCCCTCTCGTTCAAAAATCTGTCTATCTCCGCCTTAAATATATTCAATAAATATATCCACAGCTCTCTGGGGCAGAGAACTCCACAGAATTACGACCGTCAGAGAGAAGAAATTTCTCCTCAGTTCTAAATGGGCGATCCCTTATTCTTAAACTAGTTCTAGTTTCCCCTGTGAGATAATCATCCTCTCCGCATCTACCCTGTCAATCCCCCTCAGTATCTGATATGTTTCAATAAGATCACCTCTCATTCTTCTAAACGCCAAGGAGTATAGGCCCAACCTGCTCAACCTTGCTTCATTTTGGCCGGTCACCTCCTTGAAACGTGAATGGTTCTGCGTTCCTCACTCAGCTAAGAAGGCTGATCTCGCAGCCGCGCGAGACACTCCTGCCCCCGAAACCACACTCCTGCCTCTTAGCTTTTCCGCTCCAACCAACCACTTTACACTTGGTACCTCAACCGAGGATCAGCAGAACTTATCGCAGCCTTGCAGCTTGTAGATTCAGCCATTGGCCAGCTCTCCAACTCAGCGCTCTTGGGCGGAGGTCAAGCAGTCAATTTATCTTTCTTCCTCACACTTCATGGGCTCAACATAATAGAAACATAGAAAATAGGTGCAGGAGTCGGCCATTCGGTCCTTCGAGCCTGCACCGCCATTCAATGAGTTCATGGCTGAACCTGCAACTTCAGTACCCCATTCCTGCTTTCTCACCATACCCCTTGATCTCCCTAGTAGTAAGGACTACATCTAACTCCTTTTTGAATATATTTAGTGAATTGGCCTCAACAACTTTCTGTGGTAGAGAATTCCACAGGTTCACCACTCTCTGGGTGAAGAAGTTTCTCCTCATCTCGGTCCTAAATGGCTTACCCCTTATCCTTAGACTGTGACCCCTGGTTCTGGACTTCCCCAACATTGGGAACATTCTTCCTGCATCTAACCTGTCTAAACCCTTCAGAATTTTAAACGTTTCTATGAGATTCCCTCTCATTCTTCTGAACTCCAGTGAATACAAGCCGAGTTGATCCAGTCTTTCTTGATATGTCAGTCCCGCCATCCCGGGAATCAGACTGGTGAACCTTCGCTGCACTCCCTCAATAGCAAGAATGTCCTTCCTCAAATCATACTCCCCCTCCTTCAAACTTTCTATTGAACTCTATTAATTCAGATTAAGTTGCATCAGTTTTATTTAACTTTCCTTCTCTTTCCAAACAGATCAGTTGGCAACGATACTGCAAGGAAAACAATTTAGAATCACAGATGGTCTCAGCACGGAAGAAGGCCATTCGGCCCGTCGAGCCCGTGCCGGCTCTCTGCAAGAGCACTTCAGCCAGTCCCACTCCCCCGCCCTTTCCCCGTAGTCCTGCAAAAAAATTTCCTTCGGGTACTTATTCAACTCCCTCTTGAAAGCCAGGATTGAGTCTGCCTTCACCACCCTCTCAGGCCGTGCATTCCAGATCCTAACCACTCGCTGCGTAAAAAAGCTTTTTCTCATGTCACCCTTGGTTCTTTTGTCAATCGCCTTCAATCTGTGTCCTCTGGTTCTCGACCCTTCCACCAATGGGAACAGTTTCTCTCCATATACTTTGTCCAGATCATTTGTACTCTTCAATTTATTATTTGATTAACTTATACATGAATATCTATAACATGTTTAATATATATATATGGGATTAAAAGTTTATCTATGAGCTGGTTGTAAAGAAAGAAACCTACCATTTAATTGTGTTGCCAAAGTTATGTCACTCTCCACCTTTGAATTGTTTGAAGAACCCTTCAATCTGACTCTCTGGTTTGGGAGAACTCAATGGGGCTTCTTATCTAAGGAAGGACATACCTGCCTTAGAGGTGATGCAAAGGCGGCTCACTAGATTGATCCCTAGGATGAGAGGGTTGGCCTACGAGCACCATCGGAGCAGGCCGGGGAGCGGAAGGAACAGCGTGGCGTCCTTGCCCAGCAGTCTGCGCGGCTCCCGGCCTGCGCGCAGCATCGGAGCAGTCCGTGCTGGAGCAGGAGGGCGACGGCAGTGAAAAGGGACGTCATCAAGGTCCAGGTCGGTGATTGGAGCGTGGGCAGGTACTGCAGGAGCGGCGAGGTCGGGGCGAAGGAGCGGCGAGAGACTGTAGAGGGACTTGATCAGGGCCCAGGAGAGGCGAGGGCCCAGGGGCAGCACGGGCCCAGCCCACACTGCGATATGTGCGCGCACTAGGTCCGTGCAGCAGAGCTGGTCTCCAGTCGCCTTGGTTAACCCTTGCTACTGGACCAAGACCTAGCTCTGTCAAGCCCGTGTGGTGGCTGGTGTGCAACGGCCACCCCACGTTAAAAAAATCCACGCACAGGCATCTTCCACCCTTCAACATGTAGTTCGGGATCTGGAATATTAGGTCCTTCATTGAAACACTTGTGAACTTTTTGACGTGGAAGCAAGTCAGCCTCGATTCGAGGGACCGCCTATGATGATGATGAAGAGAGATCGAGTAGATTGGAGTTTAGGAGAATGAGAGGTGTTCTCATGGAAACATACAAGATTCTGAGGAGGATTGACAGGGTAGATGCTGAGAGGTTGTTTCCCCTGGGCTGGGGAGTCTAGAACCAGGGGTCACAGTCTCAGGATAAGGGGCCGGCCATTTAAGACTGAGATAAGGAGGAATTTCTTCTCTCAGAAAGTTGTGAATCTCTGGAATTCTCTACCCCAGAGGGCCGTGGATGCTGAGTCGTTGAGTATATTCAAGGCTGAGATCGCTAGATTTTTGGAGTCTAGGGGAATCCAGGGATAGGGAGATCAGGCGGGAAAGTGGAGTTGAGGTCGAAGATCAGCCACGATCTTATTGAATGGCGGAGCAAGCTCGAGGAGTCGTGTGGCCAACTCCTGCTCTTAATTCTTTTGTGTCATTTTCAACTTGGATACCCGGGCAATAACCAGGTTGGAAAGGGTGTTTCATCCTTTATAAAGCCCCCAAACCGAGTTTCATTCTATCGATTTCAACAGAACAAGAACCAGGCGGGATCGAGGAGCGCGGTGGTAGAGGAGGCAAGGGTTGGTTCCAGTACATCTGCCAGCCCCCTGTTGCAGGAGAAGAGTTTCGCTCCTTGATGTCTGCCACGCGCCGCGAGGCTCTCGGCGGAAGTCTTTACTTGAAGTTACAGCTCATCAGCAAAGTGTACAACGATCCCGATTGCCAGCACCAGCAGTCCCGCGAGAATGGCCAGCCCACGCCGAATGGCCAGTTGGGTGGGGGACAAGATGCCACCCGCTCGGTGGGAGCTGTTGCTCGCTAGCAGTGAGCTGCATTCCAGCTGGTGTGGCTGTTCCCGGCTCGGTGACGATGCCGAGGTGCCATCTTGTGTAAGATCTGAAACACACGAGTTTTAACAAGCAACAAGGATCAGTAACACCAACAACAACAACAACTTGCAGTTATATAGCGCCTTTAACATGGTGAACCGTCCCAGGGTGCTTCACAGGAGTGTTATGAGATTAAAAAAATTGACACAGAGCCGTACAAGTAGAAATTAGCGCAGATGACCAAAAGCTTGGTCAAAGAGGTAGGTTTTAAGGAGCGTCTTTAAGGAGGAAAGAGAGGCGGAGAGGTTTAGGGAGGGAGTTCCAGAGCTTGGGGCCCAGGCAACAGAAGGCACGGCCACCAATGGTTGAGCGATTATAATCAGGGATGCTCAGGAGGGCAGAATTAGAGGAGCGCAGACATCTCGGGGGGCTGTGGGGCTGGAGGAGATTACAGAGATAGGGAGGGGCGAGGCCATGGAGGGATTTGAAAACAAGGATGAGAATTTTGAAAATCGAGGTGTTGCTTCACCGGAAGCCAATGTAGCGAGCACAGGGGGTGATGGGTGAACGGGACTTGGTGCGAGTTAGGACACAGGTCAGCCGAGTTTTGGACGTAGAGTAGAATGTGGGAGGTCCATAATTAGCACAGATTCCATCAGATCGGATTTGTTTATACTTCAGACTAGTTGGTCATTATCTGTCCAAACATGGTTGAGGCGACCTTTAACCCAACCAAAGTTTATCCCTCAACCAACACCACTAAAAAAAATAGATTGTTTGGTAATTTATTGTATTTGCTGCTGGCGGGTTCTTGCTGTGAACAGATTGGCTGCCGTGTTTTCCCACAGAACAACAGTGAATGCATTTCAAAAGTAATTCATTCTTTAAAAATTCATTCACTGGATGTGGGCATCGCTGGCAAGTCTGGCATTGATTGCCCTTCTCTAATTGCCCTCGAGAAGGTGGTGGTGAGCCGCCTTCTTGAGCCGCTGCAGTCCGTGTGGTGAAGGTGCTCCCACAGAGCTGTTAGGGAGTTCCAGGATTTTGACCCAGCGACGATGAAGGAACAGCTGGTATATTTCCAAGTCTGGATGGTGTGTGACCTGTAGGTGGTGGTGTTCCCATGCGCCTGCTGCCCTTGTCCTTCTAGGCGGTAGAGGTCGCAGGTTTGGGAGGTGCTGCCGAAGAAGCCATGGCGAGTTGCTGCAGTGCATCTTGTAGATGGTGCACACTGCAGCCACGGTGCGCACCGCGGTGGTGGAGATTGTGGATGTTTAGGCCAGTTTGAAACACACCTCAAGGATAACATTTTTTTAAATCCCAAGACAAGTGTCATCAACCACATCGGCAATGTTGCCCAAGGACTGATCCATCTCCCCCCCCCCCACCCCCACCCCGCAACCCCACCCCCATCTTTCCTTCTCAGAGAGGGAGGAGATGGATCATCATTAGAGATCACTGTGGTTGTTCATGAGGGTGGAGGGTGGAAATGGCGGAGAGAGAATGTAGAGTGATGTGATCGGGAGAGGCGTGAGTTCGGGGCCAGAAGAGCCGAGGGCCCAGGGGCAGCACGGTCCAGCCCACACTGCGTTAATGTGTGCGCACTAGGTCCATGCAGCAGAGCAGGTCTCCAGTCGTTTTGGGTAATCCTTGCCACTGGACCAAGACCTAGCTCTGTCAAGCCCATGTGGTGGCTGGTGTAGAAACATAGAAAATAGGTGCAGGAGTAGGCCATTCGGCCCTTCGAGCCTGCACCACCATTCAATGAGTTCATGGTTGATCATTCACCTCAGTACCCCTTTCCTGCTTTCTTTCCATACCCCTTGATCCCTTTAGCCGTAAGGGCCATATCTAATGCCCTCTTGAATATAGCCAATGAACTGGCATCAACAACTCTCTGCAGCAGGGAATTCCACAGGTTAACAACTCTCTGAGTGAAGAAGTTTCTCCTCATCTCGGTCCTAAATGGCTTACCCCTTATCCATAGACTGTGACCCCTGGTTCTGGACTTCCCCAACATCGGGAACATTATTCCTACATCTAACCATGTCCAGTCCCGTCATAATTTTATATGTTTCTATGAGATCCCCTCTCATTCTTCTAAACTCCAGTGAATACAGGCCCAGTCGATCCAGTCTCTCCTCATATGTCAGTCCTGCCATCCCATGAATCAGTCTGGTGAACCTTTGCTGCACTCCCTCAATAGCAAGAACGTCCTTTCTCAGATTAGGAGACCAAAACTGAACACAATATTCCAGGTGAGGCCTCACAAAGGCCCCTGTACAACTGCATTAAGATCTCCCTGCTCCTATACTCAAATTCCCTAGCTATGAAGGCCAACATGCCATTTGCCCTCTTCACTGCCTGCTGTACCTGCATGCCAACTTTCAATGACTGATGTACCATGACACCCAGGCCTCCTTGCACCTCCCCTTTTCCTAATCTGCCACCATTCAGATAATATTCTGCCTTCATGTTTTTGCCACCAAAGTGGCTAACCTCACATTTATCCACATTATACTGCATCTGCCATGCATTTGCCCACTCATCTAACCTGTCCAAGTCACCCTGCAGCCTCTTAGCGTCCTCCTCACAGCTCACACCGCCATCCAGCTTAGTGTCATCTCAAACTTGGTGGGCAACGGCCACCGCACGTTAAAAATATCCACGCACAGGCATATTCCACCCTTCAATATGTAGTTCGGGACCTGGAATATTAGGTCCCTCATTGAAACACCTGTGAACTCATCCGTTTTTGGCGTGGAAGCAAGTCATCTTCCTTTCGAGGGACCGCCTATGATAATGATGAGGGTGGACATGATATGCACAATGTTAAAGCAATCACTTTGAACTACGTGCTCCTGAAGACTATGCCTAGCTTCATATCTAGCCCGACCTTATCTGTGACATTACCATAGACAGAGGCATCCGGCTCAGCAACTATGGTGGGTTCAATACTCTTCCTCAACCCTGCTCGTTCTTGAGCCTGAAAAAGAAAACGTAATTGGAGTTAACGGTTAAGTTGCTTCTTTGCACGCTCAGCAGTTCAGTGATTGCAATCTCAAAATCCTGGAACTCCCTCCCTAACAGCACTGTGGGAGTCCCTTCACCACACGGACTGCAGCGGTTCAAGAAGGCGGCTCACCGCCACCTTCTCAAGGGGCGATTAGGGATGGGCCGAATGGGCCCTGCATTGCCAGTGACACCCACATCCAGTGAATGAATAAAACTATATCCCCACAAGCACTCCTCATGTTTAATGTGTATTACACATGGGGGTAAGCAGTAGACCCATGGGATCGGTGGAACGCCAGTTTTACATCCGATCCCAAATATTGCTCTGTGTTGATTTCAAAATCTGGGGGAGTGTAAAACTAGGGTTATCCCCATTCCCATCAGTGGGCGGGTTGTTAAAATTGCTCCCGTAAAAAAAAGCAACAAGTGGGGCTTTCAAGCTCTGTTATAATTAAAGGGTTAAGAATGGGTCTCGGGGCTAAAAAGGGCTTTTGTAGGGGTCAACTTTACAGGCTGTGTAACCTGAGGACAATTACAAATAGCCATACCGTTGAACCACAGGAGGCCCAGAGGGGCTGTTAAACAGGGCAAGGGGTCAGCAGTGACACGTTAGAGAAACTCCATTTGGTATGTGTTGTAGAGATTAGATATATATATATATATATATATAAAACTAGGCATTAAGCACCTGCTGGATATTTAAACTCATATAAGACTAAAGGTGGCCACATACAAAATGGCTGCCCAGGCATGATGGGAAATCAGGTAGTTAAGCTGTGAACTATTGACTGAGCTCTGACTGAGCAATAACCCTGTGAGGCCCACTACCAGGAATGCCTTGGAAGCAGGATAAGAATAATAAACCAATTAATTCTCCAAGAAGAAAGAGAGAAGAGAGAAACTATCTCCTGTAACAAGGTCATCAATCAGCCCGAGCTGACAATAACCGAACATGTAGTTCCTGAGACACCAGGGGAATTCTATTGGGTTAAAAGAACCTATATGTAATCTATAATCGTTGTGATTGGATTGTGTCCAGCCGTGATGGGCTGAGTAACTGTATTGAACTGTTGTAAAACATATAAAAATCCATGTAACCCTTTGTTCTGCGGAGAGAAGCGTGGATTCAGTCCTGAGACTTCCTCTCCGCTGAGCGTTAATAAAGGCCGCATCTGGCGTTGGAACCGACTCTGAGTGTTGAGTGATTCTTCTAAGAAAACATTCACGCTAACAGTATGAGACATAGGCCAATGATTGTGTGACGCGAAAGGGAATTCGTCTAGCAGCAATTGTGCACGCGGGCTTTGGGCCAATTAAACGGCATGGGGGGGGTTTGTGCATAAGGCTGATAGGCATCATTAAGTGTGTAAAAGGTTGCTTGGAACTTTGTATCATTGGAGAGGCCTAGCTACAGACAGCCAGCAGGCGGTCTCCCCACCGGTGAAAAATAAAGATGACTTGTTGCGTGTTTATTTTAAATACTACACTACACCGTGTTTGACTCACGAGGTTTTGGAGGAGCAGCGACGGCACATTTCGAGCGGACAAACATTACTGCAAGAGCTCGAGTCTGGAAGGGTGAACTCCCAGGGGCCCCGCTACGCTGCGTTTAGGCCGGGAATGGGCTCTGGCCTCCATGGAACCCAGCTCAGAAAACGAGAGCCATCTGTTCCACCCCTTGAGCAGCCAATGGGACCTCCCGACGCCGTGCGTACGCCGACAGGAACCAGGCACTGAGCCAGTTCCCAGAGCCATCCACGGTCCCATTCCATAGAATTACATTACACAGAATGTACGGCACAGAAACAGGCCATTCGGCCCAACGGGTCCCTGCTGGTTTATGCTCCACACAAGGCCCCCTCCCACCCCTACCTCATCTCAACCCATCACCCTATAACCCTCTATTTGACCCTCATGTGCTTCCCTTAAATGCATCACTGCTGTTTGCCTCAGCCACTCCCTGTGGTAGCAAGTTCCACATTCACATCACTCTCTGGGTAAACTGATCTCTGCTAGGGCAGCAGCGGAGGTGGTACAATGGGCATTGGAATCCAGGCTCTGGGAGCAGACAAATATTAGACAGCTTTTCTGCCCCTACGAACATCAGAAATAGGAGCAGAAGTCGGCTATTTAGCCCCTCGAGCTTGCTCTGCCATTTAATAAGATCATGACTGATCTGATCATGGACTCAGCTCCACTTCCGTGCCTGCTCCTCGTAACCCTTTATTCCCTTATCGCTCAAAGATCTGTCTATCTCCGCCTTAAATATATTCAATGACCCAGCCTCCACAGCTCTCTGGGACAGAGAATTCCATAGATTTACAACCCTGAGAGAAGAAATTCCTCCTCGTCTCAGTTTGAGCCCTACCCAGTGACCACTCCTCGAAAGTGCGTGTGTGCGTGGGTAACGGGTGTGCGCGGGATATAGCTCAGGGTTGATGCCCCTCCCCTCTGCACAGTCCGTCAATTTGAAGCCTTAATAGAGTGATGTCATGCAGTTGGTTGCTGGCATAGCCAGATCGCAACCTCAATCGGGTTGCCAGGGTAGAACTCTGTATGAAGCCCCACAACCCTCCGCGATCTCTGCGCGCCTCCAATTCTGGCCTCTTGCGCATCCTCGATTTTCATCGCTCCACCATTGGCGGCCGTGCTTTCAGCTGCCTGGGCCCTGAGCTCTGGAATTCCCCTCCCTAAACCTCTCCAGCTCTCTCCCTCTCTCTTCCTTAAAACCTTTCACCAAGATGTTTTGATCACCTGTCCGATTATCATCTTATGCGGCTCAGTTGCTTGATAATGCTCCCTGGGCCCAATGTGCCCCTTAAGCTGCACGGCCGCGCGGTGCTCTGGAGGTCCCGTGCAGGCTGCTCGAGACTTCACAATGGAAAAACCGCGCATGCGCGGAAATCTGAATGGGCCGCGGGGCCCGCTAAAGGGGACGCCCGCCCAAAAGAAAACAGTCGGAGGAAACATTGCTTGGAACGTTTTACTGCATTAAAAGCGCTATATCAATGTAGGTTGTTGGTTATGCATCGACCCTCAAGCTGGGACTGTTCCTGTGTGCATCTAGCACCCAGATGGAACGTGGTGCGGGCAACAGCCTGGGAGCTGGAGATCTGCCCATCAACGTCACTCCCAGAGAGGAGAACATGCTCAAGTGTGATCCAAGGTGGGACGGCTTCTTGACTCCCCTTCCCTCCCCCTAAACTTGACGTCACCCGCGACACTCTGAATAGAACGCGGCCCCTGAAAGCACCCCACTGCGGGGGCCGCCGGATGTAATTGGAAGATTAAACTCTTGCCTCCTCAGCGGCTGCGCTCCAGTCCATCCTGAAGATCAACGTCAGAAGGAAAGCCGACAGCAGGAAGGTACTGATAGCCAATCCCGTCCAGAGACCTGGAAGAAAAAGCGGGGAAACCAGACTCTCTCATTTGCTCAGTGCAACTGCCCGGAAAAAGGCGATCTCTACTATACAGAGCAGGAAGATCCCAGCCGTGCGCTGGATTGGCCGATCTCGGTCAGGAGAGAGAGAGGGTGGGCAACACAACTGAACTCAGTCCGCTCCATCGTCACACACGGCCTCCCTGTGTCCCATAAGAACTAGGAGCAGGAGTGGGCCATTCGGCCCCTCGAGCCTGCTCCGCCATTCAATGAGAGCATGGCTGCTCTTCTACCTCAACTCCACTGTCCCGCCCGATCCCCATATCCCTCGATTCCCTTAATAATAAAAGTCTATTGATGTCGGTCTTGAATATGCTCAACATTGCTCCGACACGCACGCCGTTGACACACGCGAGTTTCCCGCGATCAGCCACGTGCAAGTTATTTTGGTGGGTTTCACTTGTCCCCGGGAGGTCCCAGCGGAGGGGGTGGGATGGGGTTGCGGGGAGGTGGATATAAAATCGGCGCTGCTGCGGGACTCTGGTAAGCTGCTGACAAAGGGACAGTCCCCACCTTGGTAGACAGAGGCGTGGGGGCCCTGATGTGTGGGGGTGGGGGGGGGGGAGGGTCAGTGCATAGATTACAGCATGATTGATTACGCTCACTGGGTGGGCCATTTACGTCGTTAACTGTATCCGGCAGCCCCAACAACATGAGATGCGTTTAAACACGGGTGTGAGAAGCGTGCACCAAGGCAGGAATGGTGGACCATATGACCCGTGGTGGCATCCAACAGAAGTGATGCTGGGAGATCGATACAGGTGCAGGAATGGGCGGGCAACCAACTCTATGGATCTCCTCCCAAACTTCTATCCCCCCACCCGTCGAAAGTATTGCTGGATGCTTGAAATTCCCACCTAGTGTCTCCGGGCGAGATAGGGGCCAAAACGACAAGCCTGAATTCCCATCCCCTCACCATTATACCGGAGAAGGACTCTGTGGGAAGGCCCATTCTTGACCGGACTGCACCAGACCATCGCCACAGCCAAATAGCCTTGTGACACTGCGACCACATGAATTTCCTTAGGGTCTGGAGCTCATTCCCAGCATAAAACAGAGAGGGAGGAAGAGAGGAGCCAACTAGAATTTCTGCTGGGACCTGGTGTGGTCAGAAGTTCCATCATTTTTATTTTTTATTCATTCCTGGGATGTGGGCGTCGCTGGCAAAACCAGCATTTATTGCCCATCCCTAATTGCCCCTTGAGAAGGTGGTGGTGAGCCGCCTTCTTGAACCGCTGCAGTCCGTGTGGTGAATGGTGAAGGTGGTGGACGGGGGGCCGATCAAGCGGCCTGCTTTGTCCTGGATGGTGTCGAGCTTCTCGAGTGTTATTGGAACTGCACTCATCCAGGCAAGTGGAGAGTATTGTACCCTCAGTAGTGGGTAAAATGATGGTATCAATTATTAAGGATGTCATAGCAGCGCATTTGGAAAATGGTGACATGATAGGTCCAAGTCAGCATGGATTTGTGAAAGGGAAATCATGCTTGACAAATCTTCTGGAATTTTTTGAGGATGTTTCCAGTAGAGTGGACAAGGGAGAACCAGTTGATGTGGTATATTTGGACTTTCAGAAGGCTTTCGACAAGGTCCCACACAAGAGATTAATGTGCAAAGTTAAAGCACATGGGATTGGGGGTAGTGTGCTGACGTGGATTGAGAACTGGTTGTCAGACAGGAAGCAAAGAGTAGGAGTAAATGGGTACTTTTCAGAATGGCAGGCAGTAACTAGTGGGGTACCGCAAGGTTCTGTGCAGGGGCCCCAGCTGTTTACATTGTACATTAATGATTTAGACGAGGGGATTAAATGTAGTATCTCCAAATTTGCGGATGACACTAAGTTGGGTGGCAGTGTGAGCTGCGAGGAGGATGCTATGAGGCTGCAGAGTGACTTGGATAGGTTAGGTGAGTGGGCAAATGCGTGGCAGATGAAGTATAATGTGGATAAATGTGAGGTTATTCACTTTGGTGGTAAAAACAGAGAGACAGACTATTATCTGAATGGTGACAGATTAGGAAAAGGGAAGGTGCAACGAGACCTGGGTGTCATGGTACATCAGTCATTGAAGGTTGGCATGCAGGTACAGCAGGCAGTTAAGAAAGCAAATGGCATGTTGGCCTTCATAGCGAGGGGATTTGAGTACAGGGGCAGGGAGGTGTTGCTACAGTTGTACAGGGCCTTGGTGGGGCCACACCTGGAGTATTGTGTACAGTTTTGGTCTCCTAACTTGAGGAAGGACATTCTTGCTATTGAGGGAGTGCAGCGAAGATTCACCGGACTGATTCCCGGGATGGTGGGACTGACCTATCAAGAAAGACTGGATCAACTGGGCTTGTATTCACTGGAGTTCAGAAGAGTGAGAGGGGACCTCATAGAAACGTTTAAAATTCTGACGGGTTTGGACAGGTTGGATGCAGGAAGAATGTTCCCAATGTTGGGGAAGACCAGAACCAGGGGTCACAGTCTAAGGATAAGGGGTAAGCCATTTAGGACCGAGATGAGGAGAAACTTCTTCACCCAGAGAGTGGTGAACCTGTGGAATTCTCTACCACAGAAAGTAGTTGAGGCCAATTCACTAAATATATTCAAAAGGGAGTTAGATGAAGTCCTTACTACTCGGGAGATCAAGGGGTATGGCGAGAAAGCAGGAAGGGGGTACTGAAGTTTCATGTTCAGCCATGAACTCATTGAATGGCGGTGCAGGCTAGAAGGGCTGAATGGCCTGCTCTTGCACCTATTTTCTATGTTTCTATGTTTCTATGTTTCTATTCCATCACACTCCTCACTGGTGTCCCATATAAGGCCTATGATGTCACAAGGGCCCATGATGTCAGAAGGAGACGAGGCTTATGAAGGGGCTTCCCTGTCCGGATTCCCCACAGACACCACTACAGGAGTGCATCCTTAAAGATTAGCTTAAAGTGAGTGAAGAACCTGTCGTTTATTTCAGGTCCGCTGAGAGTGCCCGGTGAGAACCAGTTGGTCGAGCTCACGAGGGAGACAGCTATAGCTCGCATCTTAGTCTACTCCTCTCTGACCGAGGCTCCCTTGCCACCTGGAGTAGCCACAGTGGTCCCGAGGGGCCCCAATTTATTGCGATAACAGGTGGCGGAAACAGTAGACGTGCTGTTCAAGCTCTTACCGAGAATTCCCAGCTTTGCAACAAACATCAGCGAAATTCCAACCGGGATCCCAACAACATAGAACACTACCAGATTAGCAACCGCTCCGATTCTCTGCTTCCCGGTGCCTCGGACAATCCCACTGGCTACTCCCTGTGGAACAGCAAAAGGTTAGAGTACATTATTAGGGGTGAAATATTGCACTTAGAACAAACGGAGCAAAAGAAAATTCTCCCCAAAGCTTAAAGGAATACAAGTTATTCATAAGAACATAATAGCAGCTATATGGCCCCTCGAGCCTGCTCCGCCATTCAGTGAGATCAGGACTGCACCTCGACTTCAAATCCACCTTCCCGCCCGATCCCCATATCCCTTGATTCCCTTAGTGCCCAAAAATCTATCAATCTCCGTCTTGATTATACTCAAAGACTGAGCTTCCACTGCCCTCTGGGGCAGAGAATTCCAAAGATTCACCCCCCCCTGAGTGAAGATATTTCTCCTCATCTCAGTCCTAAATGGCCGACCCCTGACCCTGAGACTGTGACCCCTGGTTCTAGACTCTCCAGCCCGGGGGAAACATCCTCCCTGCATCTACCCGGTCAAGCCCTTTAAAAATGTTATATGTTTCAATGAGATCACCTCTCATTCTTCTAAACTCCAGATACTATAGGCCCAATCTACTCAGAGCCAAGTGTAGGAGAGGTCGATGGACAATCACCTCGCCTCCAGTTGGAATCTGCACCCTGTGACTCAGAGGCTGACTGCGTAAGTAATCGTGCACTTATACATCCTATCCCCGGGGCGGATTAACTGCGGGATTAACCGAGGGGCGGATAAACCGCGGGGCGGATTAACTGTGGGATTAACCGCGGGGCGGATTAACCACGGGGCGGATTAACTACGGGGCGGATTAATCGTGCGGCAGGTTAACCGCGGGGCGGATTAACTGCGGGATTAACCGCGGGGCGGATTAATCGTGCGGCAGGTTAACCGCGGGGCGGATTAACCGTGGGGCGGATGAACCATTAACCGTGGGGCGGGTTAACCGTGGGGTGGATTAACCATTAACCATTAACCATGGGGCGGATTAACCGCGGGGTGGATTAACCATGGGGTGGATTAACCACGGGGTGCGGGGTGGATTAATCGCGGGGTGGATTAACCGCGGGGTGGATTAACCACAGAGTGCGGGGTGGATTAACCGCGGGGCGGATTAACCGCGGGGTGGATTAACCGCGGGGTGGATTAACCATTAACCATGGGGCGGATTAACCACGGGGTGGATTAACCGCGGGGCAGATTAACCGCGGGGTGGATTAACCATTAACCATGGGGCGGATTAACCGCGGGGTGGGTTAACCTTTAACCACGGGGTGGATTAACCGCGGGGCGGATTAACCGCGGGGTGGATTAACCTTTAACCACGGGGCGGATTAACCGCGGGGTGGATTAACCTTTAACCACGGGGCGGATTAACCGCGGGGTGGATTAACCTTTAACCACGGGGTGGATTAACCGCGGGGCGGATGGAGCTGCAGCCTCACGCCCACCAAAGAACATCGTCCCACCAAGTAAATGTGGGAAAAAAAAATATAAGGCTGAATAGAATAGACAATGAGAGAGGACAAACAAGGAATTCCAAAGATTCACAACCCTCTGAGAGAAGAAATTTCTCCTCATCTGCGTCTTAAATGGACAGCCCCTTATTCTGAAACTATGCCCCCTGGTTCTAGATTGCCCCACGAGGGGAAACAACCTCTCAGCATCTACCCTGTCAAGCCCCATCTACACGTTTCAATAAGATCACCTCTCATTCTTCAAAACTCCAATGAGTACAGGCCCAATCTGCTCAGCCTTTCTTCATAAAACAACCCCTTCATCTCAGGAATCAACCTTGTGAACCTTCTCTGAACTGCCTCCAATGCAAGTATATCCCTCCTTAAATAAGGAGGTTGTTGTTGTAACATGTGACCTCTGACACCTTGCCGCCCCCGAGACACTGTGGTTGTAAGACACTGCCCCGACCAATCGCTTACTGTTATAATCGCAGCAGGACGCACACCTCAGTGCTGAGAAAGGGAGGGGAGAAAGGGTAACTGCGAGGCGAGGCTCCCAGGGTGGGGACGACCTGGACGTGAGTGCAAATTGGAGAATCGGCGTTACAATCCTGCCTCCAATCTCCATCCCGTCTGGTGACACACCATTGTACACACTCACATCACTCACCGAGCCTATAGCGTCACACAGGTGGAACGGGGCCAGGATTGGGATCGTTTTTGAAACCAGTTCAACAATCTGTCTATTGAGAAAGAGAAAAGTTTCAAATTCAGATACTTAAAAGCTGCAACATCAGAAAGTCTGCTCAACCCCTGCACTGTAATTGCAATCCCCCACCGCCCCCTTTCCCCCACCAAACACTCCCCACACTCCCCCCACCCACACTCCCCCCCCACCCACACACCCCCCCGCCCACACTCCCCCCCGCCCGCACTCCTCACACTGCCCCCCCACCCACACTCCCCCCGCCCACTCCCCCCGCCCACACTCCCCCCCCGCCCACATTCCTCACACTGCCCCCCCATCCACACTCCCCCCGCCCACTCCCCCCGCCCACACTCCCCCCTCCCACACTCCCCCCGCCCACACACCCCCCGCCCACACTCCCCCCGCCCACACTCCCCCCACCCACACTCCCCCCACCCACACACCCCCCTCCCACACTCCCCCCGCCCACACTCCCCCCACCCACACTCCCCCCTCCCACACTCCCCCCGCCCACTCCCCCCGCCCACACACCCCCCCGCCCACACTCCCCCCACCCACACTCCCCCCACCCACACTCCTCACACTGCCCCCCCGCCCACACTTCCCCCACCCACTCCCCCCGCCCACACTCCCCCCCACCCACATTCCCCCCACCCACTCCCCCCGCCCACACTCCCCCCGCCCACACTCCCCCCCACCCACATTCCCCCCACCCACACTCCTCACACTCCCCCCACCCACACTCCTCACACTCCCCCCGCCCACACTCCTCACACTCTCCCCACCCACACTCCCCCCGCCCACACTCCTCACATTCTCCCCACCCACACTCCCCCGCCCACACTCCTCACACTCTCCCCGCCCACACTCCCCCCGCCCACACTCCTCACACTCTCCCCACCCACACTCCCCCTGCCCAGACTCATCACACTCTCCCCACCCACACTCCCCCCGCCCACACTCCTCACACTCTCCCCGCCCACACTCCTCACACTCTCCCCACCCACACTCCCCCCGCCCACACTCCTCACACTCTCCCCACCCACACTCCCCCTGCCCAGACTCATCACACTCTCCCCGCCCACACTCCTCACACTCTCCCCACCCACACTCCCCCCGCCCACACTCCTCACACTCTCCCCGCCCACACTCCTCACACTCTCCCCACCCACACTCCCCCCGCCCACACTCCTCACACTCTCCCCACCCACACTCCCCCCGCCCACACTCCTCACACTCTCCCCACCCACACTCCCCCCGCCCACACTCCTCACACTCTCCCCACCCACACTCCCCCTGCCCAGACTCATCACACTCTCCCCACCCACACTCCCCCCGCCCACACTCCTCACACTCTCCCCGCCCACACTCCTCACACTCTCCCCACCCACACTCCCCCCGCCCACACTCCTCACACTCTCCCCCGCCCACACTCCCCCCGCCCACACTCCTCACACTCCCCCCGCCCACACTCCTCACACTCTCCCCGCCCACACTCCTCACACTCTCCCCACCCACACTCCCCCCGCCCACACTCCCCCCGCCCACACTCCTCACACTCTCCCCGCCCACACTCCTCACACTCTCCCCACCCACACTCCCCCCGCCCACACTCCTCACACTCTCCCCCGCCCACACTCCCCCCGCCCACACTCCTCACACTCCCCCCGCCCACACTCCTCACACTCTCCCCACCCACACTCCCCCTGCCCAGACTCATCACACTCTCCCCACCCACACTCCCCCCGCCCACACTCCTCACACTCTCCCCGCCCACACTCCTCACACTCTCCCCACCCACACTCCCCCCGCCCACACTCCTCACACTCTCCCCACCCACACTCCCCCTGCCCAGACTCATCACACTCTCCCCGCCCACACTCCTCACACTCTCCCCACCCACACTCCCCCCGCCCACACTCCTCACACTCTCCCCGCCCACACTCCTCACACTCTCCCCACCCACACTCCCCCCGCCCACACTCCTCACACTCTCCCCACCCACACTCCCCCCGCCCACACTCCTCACACTCTCCCCACCCACACTCCCCCCGCCCACACTCCTCACACTCTCCCCACCCACACTCCCCCTGCCCAGACTCATCACACTCTCCCCACCCACACTCCCCCCGCCCACACTCCTCACACTCTCCCCGCCCACACTCCTCACACTCTCCCCACCCACACTCCCCCCGCCCACACTCCTCACACTCTCCCCCGCCCACACTCCCCCCGCCCACACTCCTCACACTCCCCCCGCCCACACTCCTCACACTCTCCCCGCCCACACTCCTCACACTCTCCCCCGCCCACACTCCCCCCGCCCACACTCCTCACACTCCCCCCGCCCACACTCCTCACACTCTCCCCCGCCCACACTCCCCCCGCCCACACTCCCCACACGCACACTCCACCCGCCCACACTCCCCCTGCCCACACTCCCCACGCCCACACTCCCCACACCCACACTCCCCACATTCCCCCGCCCACACTCCCCCTGCCCACACTCCCCACATTCCCCCGCCCACACTCCCCACACGCACACTCCACCCGCCCACACTCCCCCTGCCCACACTCCCCCGCCCACACTCTCCCCGCCCACACTCCTCACACTCCCCCCGCCCACACTCCCCCTGCCCACACTCCCCCCGCCCACACTCCTCACACTCCCCCCGCCCACACTCACCACACCCACACCCACACTCCCCCCCACCCACACTCCCACCACCCACACTCCCCACGCCCATACTCCCCACACTCTCAACCCTCCCCCTGCCCACACTCCCCCCCTCCCCCCGCCCACACTCCTCCCGCCCACACTCTCCACACTCCCCCTGCCCACACTCCCCACACCCACACCCACACTCCCCACACTCCCCCCACCCACACTCCACCCACCCACACTCCTCACACTCCCCCTGTCCACACTCCCTACAGTCGCCCCCCACACTCCCCCCGCCCACACTCCCCACACCCACACTCCCCACATTCCCCCCGCCCACACTCCCCCTGCCGACACTCCTCACACTCCCCCCCCGCCCACACTCCCCCTGCCCAAACTCACCCCGCCCACACTCCCCGTCGCCCACACTCCCCACACTCCCCCTGCCTACATTCCTCACACTCCTCCCGCCCACACTCCCCACACTCTCCCCGCCCACACGCCTCCCGCCCACACTCCCCACACTCCCCACACTCCCCCTGCCCAAACTCCCCCGCCCACATTCCCTACACTCCCCCCGCCCACACTCCCCACACTCCTCCCGCCCACACTCCCCCTGCCCAAACTCCCCCGCCCGCAATCCCCACACTCCCCCTACCCAAACTCCCCCACCCACACTCCCCACACTCCCCCCGCCCACACTCTCCCCGCCCATACTCCCCACACTCCCCCCTATCCCCGGCAACACTCCCCACGCCCACACTCCCCCTGCCCACTCTCCTCCCGCACACACTCCCCGCCTCCCCCCGCCCACACTCCTCCCGCCCACACTCCCCCCGCCCACACTCTCCACACTCCCCCTGCCCACACTCCCCACACCCACACCCACACTCCCCTCGCCCACACTCCCCAAACTCTCCCCGCCCACACTCCCCACACTCCCCCCGCCCACACTCCTCCCGCCCACACTCCGCCGGCCCCCACTACCCACACTCCCCTGGCCCACACTCCCCCCTCTCCCCGCCCACACTCCCCACACTCCCCCTGCCCAGACTCCCCCCGCCCACACTCCCCCCTCCCCCGCCCACACTCCCTACACTCCCCCTGCCCACACTCCCCACACTCCCCCCGCCCATACTCCCCCCTCCCCCCGCCCACACTCCCCCTGCCCACACTCCCCACACCCCCGCCCACACTCCCCAATCTCGCCCCGTCTGGTGAACCTTTGTTGCACTTCCTCTATGGCAAGTACAGGTTTAATGGATTGGTTATTGGTGGCCTTTGGGGATAGACTGGATGTGGATAGACTGGGAGCAAGACGTACTAACCGGTCACTGGTGAAGATTTTGGCGATTACGTCCTTAAGCGCCATGAGTATTGCCATGAGGATCAATGCCATGCACCCTGTCACAAGAGAACACGTTAAACATACGAGAGTTAGACATGCCCAACAGTACATGCCAGGCAAATGGGCACCACTAGTTCAGGATGCCATAGGGGACTGGCACAGATTAAACTGCTCATGGCTACAGGATGGTGCCCACTATATAAACAGTTGCTGTGCCCAGTCCAAAAATCCCTGGCAGATTACTGCCAGTCTGTATCACCAGAGGGAGTGTGAACAATTGTCCTCCCCACCCCCCCCCCCCCCCCGCACCTCACCAAATCCACACCCTCAACGCCCCCTCCGCGCTACCCCCACCCCTCACCGCACCTCACTAAACCCACACCCCCTCAATACCCCCATAACCCCTACCTACCCTCACCACCCCGCTGCACCTCCACCACCTCTCCGCCCTCACAATCCCACCCCACCCTACCTCACAATCCCACCTCCTCTCACCCCATCTCACTACCCTTCCACCCCCACCTCACCAAACCCACACCCTCACCCCACACACCCCCACCTCCCCATCCCACCTCCTCTCACCACCCTTCCACCCCAACAAACCCCCACAAACCCCCACTCCCAATGCCCCGCCACACCCCCACACCCCCCTCTACCCTCCACCTCCCACCCCTCCCCCCACATCACCAAACCCACACCCCCCACACACACACACCGCCCACCCACACTCCCGCCCCTCCCCCCGCCTCACCACTCACCAGTACAGACGACAGCGGTCACTGCAGAGATCTTAGCTTTCCGCGGATCCCCCCCACCGAGGGCAGTGCCCACACGGATCCCGGCGGCCATTCCGATCCCGACGTGAGTCTGGAAATGGACAAATGCTACGTGTGGGGACAGGAACTCGGCAATCACTCAGTAACCCACCGCGGAGGGGGGGTGGGGGGGGGTAACGCACGGTCCAGTCCCGCCACACCCGATGGTTACAAGAAGCCTTTCCTGTGCGGGGCAAGAGTCTGCGGGTCACGTGACCAGGGCGCGGGCAGCGTAGGGCGCAGGCAAATGGCAGGGAGCTGCTTCTTTAGGCAGTGGGTTGGCAACACCCTGAACAAGTTAGGGGTCAGGGTGAGGGCGGGTTTCAACAACAACAACTTGCATTTATATAGCACCTTTAACGTAGCAAAACGTCCCAAGGCGCTTCACAGGAGCGTTATGAGATAAAACATTTGATACCGAGCCACATAAGGAGAAATTAACGCAGGAGACCAAAAGCTTGGTCAAAGAGGTAGGTTTTAAGGAGCGTTTTGAAGGAGGAAAGAGAGGCAGAGAGGTTTAGGGAGGGAGTTCCAGAGCTTGGGGCCCAGGCAACAGAAGGCACGGCCACCAATGGTTGAGCGATTATAATCAGAGATGCTCAGGAGGGCAGAATTAGAGGAGCGCAGACATCTCGGGGGGTTGTGGGGCTGGAGGAGATTACAGAGATAGAGAGGGGCGAGGGCCATGGAGGGATCGAAAATAGGGATGAGAATTTTGAAATCGGGGAGTTGCTTAACCAATGTAGGTCAGTGAGCACAGGGGTGCTGGGTGAGCGGGACTGGGTGCGAGTTAGGACACGGGTCAGCCGAGTTTTGGATCACCTCTAGTTTACGTAGGGTAGAATGTGGGAGGCCAGCCAGGAGTGCATTGGAATAGTCAAGTGTTTTTGCCAAATAGGAGTGGGCTGAGTTCCTAGCGATAGCTCAGGTCACAGAAGATAGGTGAGGACGTTGGGCAGGTACCTCATGGTCACTGCGAAACCCTGGAGCTCAGTGTCATCGCGTCCGGCGGTCGGAGAGCAATTTCCCAGATTATCTTTCCCTCAAATTGGCCACAAGGATTTTTTAATCTGATGCTTCAGCTTCTCCCAGGAAATAACTGGACTCCAAGTGAGAGGGAAGGTTGGGAGGCACCATACTTTGTTGTAGCATAACTGTTTGGGGCAGGATTCATGGACCAGCTTGTAGGTTCGATTGGGTATTGAGGGTGGCAGAACCAAGGCGGGTGCATGGAGTTAAGGTACAGATCAAGCATGGTCTCACTGAATGGCTGAACAGGCTCGAGGGGCTGAATGGGGGAGGGGGGTGTGGGGGGGGGAGTGGTCATGTGTTTATGGGGGTTGTATGGGAGGGTTCATGTGTTTATGGGGGTTGTATGGGAGGGTTCATGTGTTTATGGGGGTTGTATGGGAGGGTTCATGTGTTTATGGGGGTGTATGGAAGGGTTCATGTGTTTATGGGGGTGTATGGAAGGGTTCATGTGTTTATGGGGGTTGTATGGGAGGGTTCATGTGTTTATGAGGGGGTGTGGAAGGGTTCATGTGTTTATAGAGGGTCTATGGGAGGGTTCACGTGTTTATGGGGGAGGTGTGGGAGGGTTCATGTGTTTATGGAGGTGTATGGGAGGGTTCATGTGTTTATGGGGGAGGTGTGGGAGGGTTCATGTGTTTATGTGGGTGTATAGGAGTGTTCATGTGGGTGTATAGGAGTGTTCATGTGTTAATGGGGGAGGTGTAGGAGATTGTTCATTTGTTTATGGGGGTGTATGGAAGGGTTCATGTGTTTATGGGGGTGTGTGGGAGGGTTCATGTGTTTATGGGGGTGTGTGGAAGGGTTCATGTGTTTATGGGGTTATGTGGGAGTGTTCATATGTTTATGGGGGTGTATGGAAGGGTTCATGTGTTTATGGGGGTGTATAGAAGAGTTCATGTGTTTATGGGGGTATGTGGGAATGTTCATGTGTTTATGGGGGTGTATGGAAGGGTTCATGTGTTTATGGGGGTGTATAGAAGGGTTCATGTGTTTATGGGGGTATGTGGGAGTGTTCATGTGTTTATGGGGGTATTTGGAAGGGTTCATGTGTTTATGGGAGTGTGTGGGAGGGTTCATGTGTTTATGGGGGTTGTATGGGAGGGTTCATGTGTTTATGAGGGGGTGTGGAAGGGTTCATGTGTTTATAGAGGGTATATGGGAGGGTTCACGTGTTTATGGGGGAGGTGTGGGAGGGTTCATGTGTTTATGGGGGTGTATGGGAGGGTTCATGTGTTTATGGGGGAGGTGTGGGAGGGTTCATGTGTTTATGTGGGTGTATAGGAGTGTTCATGTGGGTGTATAGGAGTGTTCATGTGTTTATGGGGGAGGTGTAGGAGATTGTTCATGTGTTTATGGGGGTGTATGGAAGGGTTCATGTGTTTATGGGGGGGTGTGGGAGGGTTCATGTGTTTATGGGGGTGTGTGGAAGGGTTCATGTGTTTATGGGGGTATGTGGGAGTGTTCATGTGTTTATGGGGGTGTATGGAAGGGTTCATGTGTTTATGGGGGTGTATAGAAGAGTTCATGTGTTTATGGGGGTATGTGGAAATGTTCATGTGTTTATGGGGGTGTATGGAAGAGTTCATGTGTTTATGGGGGTATGTGGGAATGTTCATGTGTTTATGGGGGTGTATGGAAGGGTTCATGTGTTTATGGGGGTGTATAGAAGGGTTCATGTGTTTATGGGGGTATGTGGGAGTGTTCATATGTTTATGCGGGTATGTGGGAGTGTTCATGTGTTTATGGGGGTATGTGGGAGTGTTCATGTGTTTATGGGGGTATTTGGAAGGGTTCATGTGTTTATGGGAGTGTGTGGGAGGGTTCATGTGTTTATGGGGGTTGTATGGGAGGGTTCATGTGTTTATGAGGGGGTGTGGAAGGGTTCATGTGTTTATAGAGGGTATATGGGAGGGTTCACGTGTTTATGGGGGAGGTGTGGGAGGGTTCATGTGTTTATGGGGGTGTATGGGAGGGTTCATGTGTTTATGGGGGAGGTGTGGGAGGGTTCATGTGTTTATGTGGGTGTATAGGAGTGTTCATGTGGGTGTATAGGAGTGTTCATGTGTTTATGGGGGAGGTGTAGGAGATTGTTCATGTGTTTATGGGGGTGTATGGAAGGGTTCATGTGTTTATGGGGGGGTGTGGGAGGGTTCATGTGTTTATGGGGGTGTGTGGAAGGGTTCATGTGTTTATGGGGGTATGTGGGAGTGTTCATGTGTTTATGGGGGTGTATAGAAGAGTTCATGTGTTTATGGGGGTATGTGGAAATGTTCATGTGTTTATGGGGGTGTATGGAAGAGTTCATGTGTTTATGGGGGTATGTGGGAATGTTCATGTGTTTATGGGGGTGTATGGAAGGGTTCATGTGTTTATGGGGGTGTATAGAAGGGTTCATGTGTTTATGGGGGTATGTGGGAGTGTTCATATGTTTATGGGGGTATGTGGGAGTGTTCATGTGTTTATGGGGGTATGTGGGAGTGTTCATGTGTTTATGGGGGGGTATGGGAGGGTTCATGTGTTTACAGGGGTGCAGGAAAATGTTCATGTGTTTATGGGCGGGGTCGGGGGGATTGTATCTGGTGAATCTGTAAGGTGAATCTTACTATGTACAAAACTGTTAACACCTGGAATATAATACATTGAGCGCCAAGTTCAACTTGACTAATCAGCCCTGCGAGAGAAAGAGGAAAAACACATTTGTCATTAAAATGTACGTCACCAATTAGCTTCCGGAACTTTGCATCAGACACAGAAACAGGCAACTGTGAATTATTTCCTTGGGGACCTGGCCGTGGAACTCCACGCTGGATTGGGCCTGTCGTCAGTTACCTGCCAGGAACGATCCCATTTCGTAAGCCCACAGCTCGATACAGAACATGAGCATGCTGGGAACGGCCAGTCGCAAGAAATGCCCCCATTCCTGCAGGCATTCTGTCGTCCACCCTACACACACACACACAACACAGAAGCTGCATTAGACCACAGACAAATACACACAACACATTCTCCATCCGCCGCCGATACCCTCACCTGTGACTTTGTCACCTCGGGACTCGACTATTCCAACGCTCTCCCCTGGCCGGCCTCCCACCTTCCACCCTCTGTGAACCTCAGCTCATCCAAAACCCCCGCTGCTGCCCCACCGTGTCCTAACTTGCACCCAGTCCCGATCACCCATCACCTCCTGTGCTCGCGCACCGACATTGGCTCCCGGTTGAGCAACGCCTCAATTTTAAAATCCCTGTGTTCAAATCCCTCCGTGGCCTCAGCCCCCATCTCTATCTCTGTCATCATCATCATAGGCAGTCCCTCGAAATCGAGGAAGACTTGCTTCCACTCTAAAAGCAAGTTCTCAGGTGACTGAACAGTCCAATACGGGAATGACAGTCTCTGTCACAGCAACAGACAGCTGTGTGTCTTCGGGACGCAAGCTGCCACTAAGATCCGGGCCTACAGTCAACCTCAGCAGACAGCCGGGGAACTGGCGATTGTCTGTTTCCAGCAGGCTGAGTGGTCCCCGGCCTGCGAGCACCACGGGAGTAGGCCGGGGAGCAGAAGGACCAGTGTGGCAGTGTACCACTCCAGGGAGCAGCACGTGCTGGAACAGGAGAGCAAAGGCAGTGAAGAGGGATGTCACCATGATCCAGTTCGGCGATTGGAGCGTGGGCAGGTACAGCAGGAGCGGCGAGGTCGGGGCGAAGGAGCGGCGAGAGATTGTAGAGGGACGTGATCGGGGCCCAGGAGAGGCGTGGGCCCCAGGGGCAGCACGGGCCCAGCCCACACTGTGCGATATGTGTGCGCACTAGGCCCGTGCAGCAGAGCAGGTCTCCAGTCGTCCTGGTTAACCCTTGCCACTGGACCAAGGCCTAGCTCTGTCAAGCCCGTGTGGTGGCTGGTGTGCAACGGCCACCCCACGTTAAAACAATCCAGGCACAGGCATCTTCCACCCTTCAGGATTTAGTTCGGGACCTGGAATATTAGGACCCTCATTGAAACACCTGTGAACTTTTTGACGTGGAAGCAAGTCATCCTCGATTCGAGGGACTGCCTATGATGAGACAGTGGTGGGAGGAAAGGGTGGGTGGGGAGTCTGGTTTGCCGCACGCTCCTTCCGCTGCCTGCGCTTGGTTTCTGCACGCTCTCGGCGACGAGACTCGAGGTGCTCAGCGCCCTCCCGGATGCTCTCCCTCCACTTAGGGCGATCTTTGGCCAGGGACTCCCAGGTGTCGGTGGGGATGTTGCACTTTAGCCAACCTCACAATCATAGAATCCATAAAATAGTACAGCACAGAAGGAGGCCATTCGGCCCATCGAGTCTGTGCCGGCTCTCTCTCGAAGAGCAGTCCAGTCAGTCCCACTCGCCCGCTCTTTCCCCATATCCCTGCAATAATTATTCTCTTTCAGGTATTTATCCAATTCCCGTTTGAAGGCTACTGTTGAATCTGTATCCACCGCCCTATCAGGCAATGCATTCCAAATCCTAAACACTCGCTGCGTAAAATAGTTATTCCTCGTGTCGCCTCTGGTTCTTTTGCCAATCGCCTTCAATCTGTGCCCTCTGGTTCTCGACCCTTCTTTGATTGGAAACAGTCTCTCTCTATCTACTCTGTCTAAACTCTTCTTCATTTTGTACACCTCTATCGAATCTCCTCTCAACCTTCTCCGCTCCAAGGAGAACAACCCCGGCTTCTCCCGTCTGTCCGCGTAATCCCCTGGGACCGCATTGTTGCTTTCCAAACAGACTCACGTTACCTCCCCAGGTGTGGAGGTAGAGTTTCCTCCACCGAATGTATGCGAAGAGGACGATGTTCTGACAGTACTGCGAGATGACGTTGGCCCATGCGGACCCTCTGAAACAGAAGAGCGGGTGCGTAAGTCCCACTGACTCCTCGCATCGCAGCACCGGCCAAGCCCCCGGCCGACAGTCGGCCACTCGCGACCGCTGACGTGCAGCTTTAGCGTTTCCGGCGATCTCCACGTTCGCCCGCGCAGTCGGCCCTCGCGAGAGGCCCCTGTTGCCGTGGCGATGCGCGCAGCTTCACACTGGCGATGACCCGTCTGTGGCAGGAAGGGGGAGTGTGATGGGGGTGGGGGGGGGAGTGTGGGGGGGGGAATGTGGGGGGAGGGGGAGTGTGGAGGGGGGGGGAGGGGGAGTGTGGGGGGGGGAATGTGGGGGGAGGGGGAGTGTGGGGGGGGGGAGGGGGAGTGTGGGGGAGGGGAGAGTATGGGGGGAGTGTGGAGGGGGGTAGGAGTGTGGCGGAGGGGGGGGGGGAGTGGGGTAGGTCAATCTCGGAGGCCGCTTGTTTGCTACCAATTTTGGTCCTTCCACCGTAAGATTCTGAGGGGGAGTGACAGGGTAGATCCAGGGAGGATGTTTCCCCCGGGCTGGTGAGTCTAGAACCAGGGGTCACAGTCTCAGGACAAGGGGTCGGCCATTTAGGACTGAGATAAGGAGAAATTTTTTCACTCAGAAAGTTGTGAATCTCTGGAATTCTCTGCCCCAGAGGACTGTGGATGCTGAGTCTCTGAATATATTCAAGGCTGAGATCGATAGATTTTTGGACTCTTGGGGAATCGAGGCATATGGGGATTATGCGGGAAAGTAGAGTTGAGGTCGAAGATCAGCCATGATCTCATTGAATGGCGGAGCAGGCTCGAGGGGCCGAATGACCTACTCCCGCTCCTATTTCTTATGTTGTTATTAATTCAGAGGATGGGAATTGACATGCATGGGGCTAATGTCAAGGGGGTAGAAGTTATGCTGCAGCTGTACAAAGCCCTGGTTAGACCACACCTGGAGCACTGGGAGCCGTTCTGGGCACCACACCTGAGGGAGGATATATCGGCTTTGGAGGGAGTGCAGCGTAGGTTTACCAGAATGATACCCGGACTCCAAGGGTTAAATTACGAGGAGAGATTACACAAACTAGGGTTGTATTCCCTGGAATTTAGACGGTTAATGGGTGATCTGATCGAAGTTTTCAGGATATTAAGGGGAACAGATAGGTTAGATAGAGAGAAACTATTTCCGCTGGGAATCTAGGATTAGGGAGCAGAGTCTAAATGTTAGAGCCAGACCTTTCAGGAGTGAAGTTTGGAAACCCTTCTACACACAAAGGATGGTAGAAGTTTGGAACTCTCTTCACGCAAACTGCAATTGATGCTCGATCAATTGTTCATTTTAAATCGGAGATTGATAGCTTTTTGTTAACCAAAGGTATTAAGGGATAGGGGCCAAAGGCGGGTAATTGGAGTTAGGTCACAGATCAGCCATGATCTCACTGAATGGCAGAACAGGCTCGAGGGGCTGAATGGCCTCCTCCTGTTCCTATGTTCCCAATGAGGGTGTTTGTGTCCCAGGGAGGTGGGGGAGGGGGAGGCTGGAGAACAGAATGGATCAGCTGGTGTGTGAGCAAGTATCTAATCGCGAGCTGTATCCTCGGCCGCTGCCCCCAGCAACTTACAGTCTAATTACAGCTTCCGCTTTTTATTTGTGTACATAAATCTTTTCAAAAAACAACTTTCAACCACCGACAAAAGAAACGTTTTCTCGGGATCATTTTGAGCGAAATAATTGGGGCCAATGTCCATGGCTGTTCCAGTGGACCGCAGCCATAACTTGTGCTGGGACCTTCGCAAACTCGGCATGGCACTCCTCCCCGGCCTCGCTGGGGACTTGCCCAGCCTCCAGCATTGGCCCGGGGTCTCCAGGAGTTGAAGATTAATTTCCTGGACACTTGCTGTGAGCAAAACGCAAGAGAAAAGTCATAGGGGGCCATCAGAAACAATTGTCCATTTTCTTAATTCTCTTTGAACACTTTTTATTTGCTATAAAAGTAATTGGAGATGGGGGCAGATAGAGCTGTTTGATTGGCAGGCGAGAATCTTCCAATCGGGTAATGTAGAGACGACGCGCGATCCAATCGGTGAGGGGAGGCGGGCCCCCTTGAGGGTGGGCGTGTCAGGCCACCAATGGCAGGAGTGCGGGGTTGGCGGCGGGAGATCATGTGACGACACCGTCAGGAAGAAGTTCAACCAGAGTTGGCGACACTAGTCCTAGTGTCAAAGTTCAGGGTGCAAAAGGCAAAGTCAGGACAGGCGTCAGAAAATATCTCTTCACACGGAGCTGGATCCAGGGAGGGGAGGCTGGGCTTGGGATTAGGCTACTGGACCCATTTGCGAAACAATGGGACGCTGTGTTGGGAAGGATAAGATGTTCTGGGAGGATAGGATTAGATGGGCTGAAGGACATTGTCCATCCAAACTGATTTTGCGATCTGGACCAGGACATTATAACAACATTGTATTTATATAGCACCTTTAACGTAGTGAAACATCCCAGGGCGCTTCGCAGGAGTATTATGAGACAAGAAATTTGACACCAAGTAGAAATGAGGAGAAAGTAGGGCAGGTGACCAAAAGCTTGGTCAAAGAGGTAGGTTTTAAGGAGCGTTTTGAAGGAGGAAAGAGAGGCGGAGAGGTTTAGGGAGGGAGTTCCAGAGCTTGGGGCCGAGGCAACAGAAGGCACGGCCACCAATGGTGGAGCGATTATAATCAGGGATTCTCAAGAGGGCAGAATTAGAGAAGCGCAGACATCTCGGGGGGGTGGGTGGAGGGGGGGCGCGGGGGTGTTGATGGGTCTGGAGAAGATTACAGAGGTAGGGAGGGTCGAGGCCATGGAGGGATTTGAAAATGAGGATGGGAATTTTGAAATCGAGGCACTGCTTAACCGGTAGCCGATGTAGGTCAGCGAGCACAGGGGGTGATGGGTGAGCGGGACTTGGTGCGAGTTAGGACACGGGTCAGCGAGCACAGGGGGTGATGGGTGAGCGGGACTTGGTGCGAGTTAGGACACGGGGCAGCGAGCACAGGGGGCGATGGGTGAGCGGGACTTGGTGCGAGTTAGGACACGGGGCAGCGAGCACAGGGGGTGATGGGTGAGCGGGACTTGGTGCGAGTTAGGACACGGGTCAGCGAGCACAGGGGGTGATGGGTGAGCGGGACTTGGTGCGAGTTAGGACACGGGGCAGCGAGCACAGGGGGTGATGGGTGAGCGGGACTTGGTGCGAGTTAGGACATGGGTCAGCGAGCACAGGGGGTGATGGGTGAGCGGGACTGGGTGTGAGTTAGGACACGGGGCAGCGAGCACAGGGGGTGATGGGTGAGCGGGACTTGGTGCGAGTTAGGACACGGGGCAGCGAGCACAGGGGGTGATGGGTGAGCGGGACTTGGTGCGAGTTAGGACACGGGGCAGCAGAGTTACAACGACACTGGCAGTGGGTGTCTGTCGGTACGTGCTGGATATGTGTAAAAAGCAGCAGATACTCACGCCACTCCCAAATGCAGCACAATCAGGAAGCTGTAGTTGATTAATGCACTGAGAACGTTGGCCACCAATCCGGTGAAGACCTGCGGCAGGATTATACCCTGCGGGGGGCAAAGCACAGGCCGTCCGTGTTCACCACAATGTACCGAGCACCGACAACTCAATCACTGACACCGGACACTTGGCCCCGGCACCGTTACACTCTCTTCCCAATGGGAGAAAAGAGAGAGAGAGAGAATGAGCGAGCGAGAGAGAGATAGAGAGAGAGAGAGAATGAAAGAGAGGGAGAGAGAGAGAGAATGAGAGGGAGAGAGAGAGAAAGAGAATGAGTGACAAAGAGAGAGAGAGAATGAGCGACAGAGAGAATGAATGAGAAAGAGGGAGATAGAGAGAAAGAATGAGCAAGAAAGAATGAGTGAGAGAGAGAGAAAGAGAGAGCATGAGCGATAAAGAGAGCGAGAAAGAGAGAGAGAATGAGCGAGAAAGAGAGAAAGAGAGAATGAGCAAGAGAGAAAATGAGCGAGAAGGAAGAGAGAGATAGAGAGAAAGAGAGAGAGAATGAGCGAAAAAGAGAGAGAGAACAAAAAAGAGAGATAAAGAGAGAGAGAGAAGAGAGCGGAGAGGCAGAGAGAGAAAGAAAAGAGAAAGAGAGAGAGAGAGGCAGAGAGAAAGAGAGAGAGAGAGAAAGGAGAGAAAGAGAGCGAGCGAGAGAGAGTGAGAAAGAGAGAGAGGGAGAACAAGAGTGTGTGAGAGAGAATACGAGTGAGTGAATATAAGAGAGATATATGAGCTCATCAACTTCAGTAACACTAGTTTCCCCAATTAGTTCATCAGCATTTAATCTTTACATTTAAAAAGCACCATAATTAGAATAAAAGTGAATATCTCTGCCCACAATATGCCCGTGATTTGCCAGGGGCTGGATTGGCTATACCTGGTTCTGTAGGTACCGCACCTGGAGCTGGTACAGGAAAACGGCCTGTGGGGAGGATAAGCAAACGGTGATTAACGCACAGCGGGGACTAAATACCCCTCCCACCGCCCCCATCCCCAGGGCCGGCCCGATAATCCGGGCAGATGCACTGCGTCAATGAGAACTCACCAGTTAGGGGAGTGGACACCCCCTTTAGTGCCAGCTTGGCTCAGTGGGGGTACAACTCTTGCCTCAAGGCCCTGGGTTTGAGCCCCCGCTCTGGGCTGACACTTTCCGGGCCGTACCGAGGGAGTGCCGCACTGCCGGAGGGGTAAAAAGAGATTGGATACTGAGGAGGCTTGACAGGGGAGATGCGGGGAACTATAGAACTAGGGGGCATAGTTTCAGAGTAAGGGGCCGCCCATTTAAAACTGAGATGAGGAGAATTTTCTTCTTTCAGAGGGTTGTAAATCTGTGAAATTCTCTGCCCCAGAGAGTTGCGGAGGCTGGGTCATATTGAATATATCTAAGGCGGTGATGGACAGATCTTTGAGCGATACTGGGGTAAAGGGTTATGGGGAGCGGGCAGGGAAGTGGACCTGAGTCCATGATCAGATCTTATTGAATGGCGGAGCAGGCTCGAGGGGCCGAATGGCCAACTCCTGCTCCTATTTCTTATGTTGTTATAAGAGAGACCGAACCCAGATCACAGCCAACTCTTCAGCTGAACATCAAAGGCCCCGCCTCACTATTTTGAAGAAGAACTGAAGGTTCTACCAGTGACCTGGGCCAACAAAGCTCGCTCAAACCTTTATCGCTAAAGGCATTGCATTGCTGTTTGTGGGATCAAAATCATGAACCAGAGGACACAGATTTAAAGATGATTAGCAAAGGAACCAGAGGGAAAGATGAGGACAATTTTTTTTACGCAGCGAGTTATAACTCGCACCAAGTCCCGCTCGCCCATCACCCCCTGTGCTCGCTGACCTACATTGGCTCCCGGTTAAGCAACGCCTCAATTTCAAAACTCTCATCCTTGTTTTCAAATCCCTCCATGGCCCTCGCCCTTCCCTATCTCTGTAATCTCCTCCAGCCCCACAACCCCCCCGAGATGTCTGCGCTCCTCTAATTCTGCCCTCTTGCGCATCCCTGATTATAATCGCTCCACCATCGGTGGCCGTGCCTTCTGTTGCCTGGGCCCCAAGCTCTGGAACTCCCTCCCTAAACCTCTCCACCTCTCTTTCCCCCTTCAAGACGCTCCTTAAAACCTACCTCTTTGACCAAGCTTTTGGTCACCTGCCCTAATATCTCCTTATGCGGCTCGGTGTCAAATTTTTTATCTCATAACACTCCTGTGAAGCACCCTGGGACGTTTCACTACATTACAGGCGCTATATAAATACAAGTTGTTGTTGTTATTGTTGTTGACCTGGATGAAAGGGCGGTGGGAGCAGATTCAACAGTAACTTTCAAAAAGGGATTTGGATAAATACTTGAAAAGGAAACATTTGCGGGGCTACGGAAAAAGAGCAGGGAAGTGGACAAAAACAGATTCTCTGGGTCATTATCACATTGCTGTTTGTGGGAGCTTGCTGTGCGCAAATTGGCTGCTGCGTTTCCCACATTACAACAGTGACTACACTCCAAGAGTACTTCATTGGCTGTAAAGCACTTTGCTGCGTTTCCCACATTACAACAGTGACTACACTCCAAGAGTACTTCATTGGCTGTAAAGCACTTTGAGACGTCTGGTGGTTGTGAAAGGCGCTATATAAATCAAAGTCTTTCTTTATAGCTCTTTCAAAGAGCTGGCACAGGCACGATGGGCCGAATGGCCTCCTACTGTGCCGAAGCATTCTATGATTCCATGAAAATGTTTGCCACAGTCGTCAACATAGCAACAATAGCTGCTTTTCAATCTTGAAGATCTTTGGGATGTTGTGAGTGGTGCGATTAGATGCTTTACAAATTCAAAGGCAAATCCATTTAAATCGCATGGTGCGTCTCTGCCATCTGCTGGTAAGAAGTGGCACTACGGGAAAAATAAGTTTCCAATACATTGGCTGGAGAATCTGAAAGGCGATTCAGCCCATTAAGCCCCAGCCAGCACAGGCTCGATCAAACTCACTTAAATCTCCTGGAGAAAAGACATTTGCAAAACTTCTGCTGAAGAGAAATCAGCAAAACATATCTCGTATTCAGCACTGACCATCTGCCTTCTTGAGCTCAATGCTACATAGAATCAGAGAATGGTTACAGCACAGAAGGAGGCCATTCGTCCCGTCGAGCCCGTGCCGGCTCTCTGCAAGAGCACTGCAGCCAGTCCCACTCCCCCGCCCTTTCCCCGTAGCCCTGCAAATATTTTTCCTTCAGGTACTTATCCAACTCCCTTTTGAAAGCCACGATTGAGCCTGCCTCCATCACCCTCTCAGGCCGTGCATTCCAGATCCTAACCACTCGCTGCGTAAAAGAAGTTTTTCCTCGTGTCGCCTTTTGTCAATCAACTTAAATCTGTGGTTCTCGACCCTTCCGCCAATGGGAACACTTTCTCTCTATCTTACTCTGTCCAGACCCCTCATGACTTTGAACACCTCCATCAAAATCTCCTCTCAACCTTCTCTGCTCGAAGAACAACCACCCCAGCTTCTCCAGTCTATCCGCGTAACTCAAGTCCCTCATCCCTGAAAACATTCTTGCAAACATGACATGTTCCGAGCAACTCAACGGTTATGGGCCATGAGGTGGGTGAGGGGAGGGATTGTTCAACCCTCACCACAAGTAGCTCTAATTATTGAAGTTCATTACAAGCAAAATAACTTCTGACCAGGACGTACCGTTACCGTTACAACACTGGGAGGGGGGGGGGGGGGAGGAATCAATACTCACAGGAAGAGCGGGAATATATATCTTCACGTATAGCTGGCACAACCTGGAACAGAAGATTATACAGTAACACATGTGTTCGTCAGCCGGGTGTTAAAATAACATTCTTGAGAGACCCGGAATTAGCTGGAAATGCCCACCGGCGTAATGGGTGCAGCGTTGGCGCAAAGGTCCCAGGAAATTGTGGCGGAAGTGAGTTACACCGCAATTCACGCCGCACCGTGGTTTTCTGGGACTGTAGCGTCGCTCCGCCAGCCAACACGCTCGCTGATACCGTGAAATCGTTGCTCATCATAGTCCCGCCCCAACTCAAGTCAATGGTCATCGCGCATTTCCTGAATTTTCCTCCCCAAAGCCACGCAGACTGCAAAATAACAACCGTGGCCCAGTGGGCAGCACTCTCGCCTCTGAGTCAGAAGGTTGTGGGTTCAAGTCCCACTCTAGGGACTTGAGCACAAAAATCCAAGCTGACACTCCCAGTGCAGTGCTGAGGGAGAGCTGCCTTTCGGATGAGACGTTAAACCGAGGCCCCATCTGCTCCCTCAGGTGGACGTAAAAGATCCCATGGCACTATTTCGAAGAAGAGCAGGGGGAGTTGTCCTGGGGCCAATATTTATCCCTCAATCAACATAACAAAAAACAGATTATCTGGTCATTATCACATCGCTGTGTGTGGGAGCTTGCTGTGTGCAAATTGGCTGCCGCGTTTCCCACCTTTCTGTTGACCGCCTCAAACATTCCCTTCACGGAATGTTGGTAAGGCAGCGGAAGGAACCGCAACAACTGAGCGGCACTTGCCCGGCACATAATCACATTTAATCAAAAATTACTTAATTGGCTGTGCTCGCTTTAGGACATCCTGAGATTGTAAAAGTTGCAATAGACAGTAAATGCAAGTTTTTTTCCTTCCAACACATTAACACAGTGTTTTTGAGGACATCACCCCCAAAAAAAGAAGGACTTGCATTTATATAGCGCCTTTCACGACCACCGGACGTCTCAAAGCTCTTTACAGCCAATGAAGTGCTTTTGGAGTGTGGTCAATGCTGTAATGTAGGACACCGGGGATAACCCCCCTGCTCTTCTTAAAAATAGTGCCGTGGGATCTTATCCATCCACCTGAGAGAGCAGACGGAGCCTCGGTTTAACATCTCATCCGAAAGACATCACCTTCAACAGTGCGGCACTCCCTCAGCACTGCACTGGGAGTGTCAGCCTAGATATTTGTGCTCAAGTCTCTGGAGTGGGACTTGAACCCACGACCCTCTGACTCAGAGGCGAGGGTGCTGCCCACTGAGCCACAGCTGATAAAGAACAACGATTGCCCCCTGATGGCCCAAGGTGATGTAACCAGTCCTCTAAACTGAACCTGTTTCTGTGTGGGATTTTGGCTTGGGGAGCGTGAAGGGCATCTGACCTGGCCACCTCGGGGTCCTGTTTGGCAGCCAGCAGGATTTTCTCCGTGTTGATGAAGAGGGCCCAGCAAGGGCAGCAGAAGACCAGGAGGATGAGGATCCCCCTTTGCAGGATCACTCCGATACGCTTCAGGTTTTTGCTGCCGTAAGTCTGCAACAAGATTGAAATCGTTCTGTTCAGTGACAAAGTCAGAAAGTACTCATAAGGACATAGAAATAGGAGCAGGAGCCAGCCATTCGGCCCCTCGAGCCTGCTCCGCCATTTTATTCGATCATGGCTGATCTTCAGTCTCAAATCCACTTTCAACAACTTATATTTATATAGCGCCTTTAATATACTAAAATATCCCAAGGTGCTTCACAGGAATATTATCAAACAAAATTTGACACTGAGCCGCATAAGGAGATTAGGGTAGATGACCAAAAGCTTGGACAAAGAGGTACATTTTAAGGAGGAAAGAGAGTTAGAGAGGCGAGAGGTTTCGGGAGGGAGTTCCAGAGCTTCGGGCCCAGGCAGCTGAAGACACGGCCGCCAATGGTGGAGCGATGGAAATTGGGTTGCTCAAGAGGCCAGAATTGAAAGAGTGCAGATATTTCAGGGGATTGTGGGACTGGAGGAGATTACAGAGATAGGGAGGGGCGAGGCCACGGAGGGATTTGAAAATAAGGATGAGAATTTTGAAATCAAGCGAGCACAGGGATGGTGGGTGAACAAGTTTGGACACAGGCAGCAGAGTTTTGGAAGTTAGAACTAGGGAGGCCGGCCAGGAGGGCGTTGGAATAGTCAAGTCTAGAGTCCAGTCCAGTCCCCCTCTGTAAACAACCGGTTCGATTGGCGCCATTCACAGCCCTGAATTCACATCCATATCTGGCGGGAATGAAAACAAATAATGTTAGCAGTACTAGCATCAAGCACTTTCTCATTGTTGACCAGGTATGTCCCTTGATAGAGTAAATAAAGAGGAACAGTTTCCAATGGCTGACGGGTCGATAACCAGGGGGCACAGATTGAAGGCGATTGGCAAAAGAACCAGAGACGACAGGAGGTGAAACTCTTTTTACGCAACGAGTGTTTAGGATTTGGAACGCACAGCCTGATAGGGCGGTGGATACAGATTCAATAGCAGCCTTCAAAAGAGAATTGGATAAATACTTGAAGGAGAAAGAATTGCAGGGAATGGGGAAAGAGCGGGGGGGGAGCAGGACTAACCGGATCGCTCTTCGAAAGAGCCGGCGCAGACTCGATGGGCCGAATGGCCTCCTTCTGTGCTGAACTATTCTATTCGGGGCCCCCCACCGACCTGCGAGAGAACAGCTCCGCCGGTCGGGCTATAAAAGAGCTGGAGCGACGTATCGCTTCAACCTCCAGCGCGAGCTGCTCCAAGTGTGCGACGATTTTGAGATGGGCGACTGGGTGATGTCATCAAAACCCTGGTCGCCATTTTGGAGCGTGGGCAGGAACATCGGCAGGACCCAGGTACAGAGGAGTGGGAAGGTCGGGGCGGATGAGCGGCGAGTGTTTGTGGCAGGATGCGGTGAATGTTTGTGGCGGAGGAGCGGCGAGAGATTGTGGCGGAGGTGCGGTGAATGAGGGTACGGGGCCCAGAAGAGGCGAGGGCCCAGGGGCAGCACGGGCCCAGCCCACACTGCGATATGTGTGCACGCTAGGTCCATGCAGCAGAGCAGGTCTCCAGTCGTCCTGGTTAATCCTTGCCACTGGACCAAGACCTAGCTCTGTCGAGCCCGTGTGGTGGCTGGTGTGCAACGGTCACCACACGTTAAAAAAATCCACGCACAGACATCTTCCACCCCCTCAACTGGAGTTCAGGACTGGAATATCGGGTCCTTCATCGAAACACCTGTGAACTCGTAGAAACAAGTCATCCTCGTTCGAGGGACCACCTATAATGATGACTATTCTATGAAAGAAAGAAAAGAAAGACTTGCATTTATATAGCGCCTTTCATGACTACCGGACGTCTCAAAGCGCTTTACAGCCAATGAAGTACTTTTAGAGTGTAGTCACTGTTGTAATGTAGGAAACGCGGCAGCCAATTTGTGCACAGCAAGCTCCCACAAACAGCAATGTGATAACAATCAGATAACCTGTTTTAGTGATGTTGATTAGAAACGTAGAAAATAGGTGCAGGAGTAGGCCATTCGGCCCTTCAAGCCTGCACCGCCATTCAATAAGATCATGGCTGATCATTCCTTCAGTACCCCTTTCCTGTTTTCTCTCCATACCCCTTGATCCCCTTCACCATAAGAGCCATATCTAACTCCCTCTTGAATATATCCAGTGAACTGGCATCAACAACTCTCTGCGGCAGGGAATTCCACAGGTTAACAACTCTGAGTGAAGAAGTTTCTCCTCATCTCAGTCCTAAATGGCCTCCCCTTTATCTTAAGACTATGTCCCCTGGTTCTGGACTTCCCCAACATCGGGAACATTCTTCCCGGATCTAACCTGTCCCATCCCGTCAGAATTTTATATGTTTCTATGAGATCCCCTCTCATCCTTCTAAACTCCAGTGAATAAAGGCCCAGTTGATCCAGTCTCTCCTCATATGTCAGCCCAGCCATCCCGGGAATCAGTCTGGTGAACCTTCGCTGCACTCCCTCAATAGCAAGAACGTCCTTCCTCAGATTAGGCGACCAAAACTGAACACAATATTCCAGGTGAGGCCTCACTAAGGCCCTGTACAACTGCAGTAAGACCTTCCTGCTTCTATATTCAAATCCCCTAGCTATGAAGGCCAACATACCATTTGCCTTCTTCACCGCCTGCTGTACCTGCTGTGCCCACTTTCAGTGATTGATGAACCATGACACCCAGGTCTACTTGCACCTCCCCTTTTCCTAGTCTGCCGCCATTCAGATAATAATATTCTGCCTTCGTGTTTTTGCCCCCAAAATGGATAACCTTACATTTATCCACATTGAGGGATAAATATTGGGAACACCAGGGAGGACTCCCCTGCTCGTATTCGAAATATCGCAATGGGATCTTTTACGGCCACCTGAGAGGGCAGACAGGGTCTGGGTTTAACGTCTCATCCGAAAGACAGAATGATTCTATGATTGAGGCTACTCCCAGTGACAGAAGTTTAACACCTACCTGAGATATCAGAGTGTCACACGCCATGGACAGACCGGTTCCCACGGCAACACCCGTCACGCTGATCACCTTAGACACCATTTTGAAAAGGTGGGGGTGGGGGGGCGGTGGGGGAAGGGTGGGCAGGAGAGAAAAAAACAAGTAAAACAGAGCGCTAAAGATAGTCACAGCAATCAATCCAACAGTCTCCTCACCCACTGTGAATAACGTTTCCCTCTCAGAGTGCTCAGTGCCGGGCCTGGTCAGGTTGTTGAACCTGTTGTGTCGCGTAGCATGTGACCCTGTGAGGGTGCTTTCCATAATCAGGCCGTCAGGAACCCAGTCATTGAGCCCTCACTCTCCCCCTCCCCCGTCATTGAGCCCTCACTCTCCCCCTCCCCCGTCATTGAGCCCTCACTCTCCCCCTCCCCCGTCATTGAGCCCTCACTCTCCCCCTCCCCCGTCATTGAGCCCTCACTCAGGCACACTTCGAAGTATTGTGTGTGGGAGGTTCTCAAGCATGAAGATGTTTTTTTTGTTCATGTGTTAGATACCCGACTAACCAAAAGGAAAATAAAGTGAGGCAAAATCCCTCCCCGTGACAAAAGACCAGCAGTACATCCAGGTCCCTCTGTGAGGTGAAAGGTCAGTGCCTAACCCACTGCACCTTGAACCCAGGTCCCTCCGCGAGGTGAAAGGTCAGTGCCTAACCCACTGCACCTTGAACCCAGGTCCCTCCACGAGGTGAAAGGTCAGTGCCTAACCCACTGCACCTTGAACCTAGGTCCCTCTGCGAGGTGAAAGGTCAGTGCCTAACCCACTGCACCTTGAACCCAGGTCCTTCAGAGAGGTGAGAGATCAGTGCCTAACCCACTGCACCTTGATCCCAGGTCCCTCCATGAGGTGAAAGGTCTGTGCCTAACCCACTGCACCTTGAACCCAGGTCCTTCAGAGAGGTAAGAGGTCAGTGCCTAACCCACTGCACCTTGATCCCAGGTCCCTCCACGAGGTGAGAGGTCAGTGCCTAACCCACTGCACCTTGAACCCAGGTCCCTCTGCGAGGTGAAAGGTCAGTGCCTAACCCACTGCACCTTGAACCCAGGTCCCTCTGCGAGGTGAAAGGTCAGTGCCTAACCCACTGCACCTTGAACCCAGGTCCTTCAGAGAGGTGAAAGGCCAGCGTCTATCAACCAACCTCTAAATGAATAGATTTTTCTTTTTAGTGAAACAGGATTTTGGAGAAAACAAGAATTCCTTCTACCATTCCCCCCCCCACCCCCCGCAAGGGTCAGGCTGGTACCTACCGATGTAGCAAGTGACACGGCACCCAGTTCATATTTGCCGAGGTGCCCACTGAACGCTGAGCTGATAAAATTCAGGGTGTAGATCATCACCTGGGACAGGATCTGTGGACCAAGTTACATTACAATGAGTTGGGAGCTCACAATACAGACGACAAAAGATGGAGGCATTGCGGCCCAAGTTAGCTCATCCATCTCCAGAATAGAAAGCCGACAGGGGGCTGTTTCCAGAACCAACTCTCCCTCAAATTATTCCAAGGCTTTGCTCCACCTGTAGGGCAGCAAATGTATAATTGGACAGACCCGGTACTGCTGTATCGTTAGTCCCCCCCCCCCCAATCATTGACCCTCACCCCCCATCATTGAGCCCTCACCACCCCCCCCCCCATCATTGAGCCCTCACTCTCCCCCACCCTCCCTATCTCTGTCACCTACTCCAGCCCTACGAGAACTCCGCACTCCTCCGACTCTGGCCGCTTATAGAAGTTAGAATCATAGGAATTTACAGCACGGAAGGAGGCTATTTCGGCCCATCGTATTTGCACCGGCCAATAAGAGGCTATCCAGCCTAATCCCACTTTCTAGCTCTAGGTCCGTAGCCCTGTAGATTACGGCACTTCAGGTACATATCCAAGTACTTTTAAAAATGTGGTGAGGGTTTCTGCCTCTACCACCCTTTCAGATACTGAGTTCCAGACCCCCACCACCCTCTGGGTGAAGAAATTTCCCCTCAAATCACCTCTAAACCTTCTACCAATTATGTTGTATATGCAGACTATGGATGCACTCTCCGTGTAGTCACTGTGTGGTTGCATAAGATGGAGACTTGTTTACCTGATGTACTGTCAATAAGGTTTACACGGTGTATATACTATGCTGGCACCTCTAGAGGGTGCAACTGGTGGAGACCAGGGGTTTCCTGCCCTGGTGACAGGGCCCAGTATAAAAGGCTGCCCACTATGTTTGTGCCTCACTCTGGAGTTTGGAATAAAGGACCAAGGTCACTCCAGTTTGAGTACGACACATTGCCTCGTGGAGTCATTCATAAGTACATTGATAAGTACTGGTTGTTGACCCCTCTGCTAAGGGAAACAGGCCCTTTCTATCCACTCTATCTAGACCCCTCATAATTTTATACACCTCAATGAGGTCTCCCCTCAGCGTCCTCTGTTCCAAGGAAAACAAACCCAGCATCTCCAATCTGTCCCCATGTCCATCCCCCATGCCCTTTGCCCCTCCATTGGCGGCCGTGCCTTCAGTCGGCTAGTCCCCTAGTTCCTGAGTTCCTGCCCCAAACCTCTCTACCCCGCCCCCTGCCCGCATTCTCTCCGCCTTGAAGACCCTCCATAAAACCTACCTCTTTGGCCAAGCTTTTGTTACCTGCGCTAATATCACCTTCTTTGGCTCGGTGTAGATGTTTGTTCGATTACACTCCCGTGAAGCGCCTTGCGGCGTTTTACCTCGTCAAAGGCGCGACATAAATGCAAACCGTTGCCGTTAAGGCGGAAGAAGTAAACCAAGTTACAAACCAGGAAAGGCAAGGACTGCGTCCCGACACAAAAAACATGCTGGAAATCTGAAATAACAACAGAAAATGCTGGAAATACTCAGCGGGTCAGGCAGTGTCTGTGGAGAGGGAAGCAGAGGCGATGTTTCGGGTTTGTGACCCTTCGTCAGTACTGGAAAAGTTCGGGAAACCCGAAACGTTGCCTCTGTCTCTCACTCCACGGACGCTGCCTGACCCGCTGAGATTAGGCACCGGTGTTGTCCCCTGGTGAGGAATGATATCTCAGGGGCCGATTGGGGTTCCGACACACTATCCAACCGTGTGCGCAGCACCAAGTTTCAGACAGTGAAAGAAAGAAAGAACTTGCATTTATATAGCGCCTTGCAAGACCTCAGGACATCCCAACGCGCTTTACAGCCAATGAAGCACTTTTTGGAGTGTGGTCGCTGTTGTAATGTGGGAAACGCGGCAGCCAATTTGCGCACAGCAAGCTCCCACAAACAGCAATGCGATAATGACGAGATTTTCCGTTTGGGTTACATAGAAATATAGAAAATAGGAGTAGTAGTAGGCCATTCAGCCCTTCGAATCTGCACCGCCATTCAATATGATCATGGCTGATCCTCTATCTCAACACCATATTCCTGCTTTTTCCCCATACCCCCTGATGCCGTTTGTTTCTAGAAATCTATCTATCTCCCTCTTAAATATATTCAGTGACTTGGCCTCCACAGCCTTCTGTGGTAGAGAATTCCACAGGTTCACCACCCTCTGAGTGAAAACATTTCTCCTCATAAGAACATAAGAAATAGGAACAGGAATAGGCCATACGGCCCCTCGAGCCTGCTCCGTCATTCAATAAGATCAGTGCTGATCCGATCATGGATTCAGCTCCACTTCCCCGCCCACTCTCCATAACCTCTTATCCCCTTTTCGTTTAAGAAACTGCTTATCTCTGTCTTAAATTTATTCAATGTCCCAGCTTCCACAGCTCTCTGAGGCAGAGAATTCCACAGATTTACAATCCTCTGACAAGAAATTCCTCCTCATCTCAGTTTTAAATGGGCAGCCCCTTATTCTAAGATCATGCCCTCTAGTTCTAGTCTCCCCCATCAGTGGAAACATCCTCTCTGCATCCACCCTGTCAAGCCCCCTCATAACCTTTACGTTTCGATAAGATCACCTCTCATTCTTCTGAATTCCAATGAGTAAAGGCCCAACCTACTCAACCTTTCTTCATAAATCAACCCCCTCATCCCCAGAATCAACCTAGTGAATCTCGATCCTAAATTTTCTACCCCGTATCCTGAGACTGTGACCCCTTGTTCTAGACTTCCCAGCCAGGGGAAACATGCTCCCTGCATCCAGTCTGTCCAACCCCGTCAGAATTCTATACGTTTCAATGAGTTAGAAAACGATACACTTTTATATAGTCATTTCCCCACACAATAACAGTCAATGCACTTAGTGGGGTCCACGTATAAGTCATTCCTCGTACGTGAACCCCACTAAGACATTGCTATTGGGGGAGGCGGGCATAATGTAAATGCAGGGCTTTCTTTTAGCAGTCGGAGCAAAGCCCCCCCCCCCCCCCGAGACAGGCGAGGGCAGACATCGGTCTTGAAAGCGTTTCACTCACCAGCGGTCCGGACAGCAGGAACAGCTGTTTGATTTCCTCCCGTACAGCAGCTGGGATGCAGAGGCAAAGGATCCCGCAACTGAACCTGGACCGAGAGATGTTCCCAGCTGCCGCTCCCTGCTCCTGCTCACCCATTGCAGTCGGGCAAAGTCCTCCCACAGACCACAGAGGGCCGGAGATAATCCCCACTTCTCCCAGTACCACAGTCCGAGGCAAGGGGAGAGGAGCAGTAGGAGAGGGGAGAGTGGTGGGAGGAGAGAGGCAGAGTGGCAGGAGGAGAGGGGGAGAGGGGCAGGAGATGGAGGAGGAGAGGGGAGAGGGGCAGGGGGTGGAGGAAGAGAGGGGGAGAGGGGCAGACGGAGAAAAGAGGGGCAGACGGAGAGGGGGAGGGTGGGAGAGTGGTGGGAGGAGGGGGAGGAGGAGAGGGGGAGAGGGGCAGACGGAGAGGAGGAGAGGGGCAGATGGAGAGGGGGAGGGTGGGAGAGTGGTGGGAGGAGAGGGGCAGGAGGTGGAGGAGGAGAGGGGAGAGGGGCAGGGGGTGGAGAGAGAGGGGGAGAGGGCCAGATGGAGAGGAGGAGAGGGGCAGACGGAGAGGGGGAGGGTGGGAGAGTGGTGGGAGAAGAGGGGCAGGAGGAGGAGAGGGGAGAGGGGCAGACGGAGAGGAGGAGAGGGGCAGACGGAGAGGGGGAGGGTGGGAGAATGGTGGGAGGAGAGGGGCAGGAGGTGGAGGAGGAGAGGGGAGAGGGGCAGATGGCGAGGAGGAGAGGGGCAGACGGAGAGAGGGTGGGTGGGAGAGTGGTGGGAGGAGAGGGGCAGGAGGTGGAGGAGGAGAGGGGGAGAGGGGCAGGAGGTGGAGGAGGATAACTGGGGGGAAAGAGAGGGGTTTCCACACTTCCCTGCGAGCCTTCTGGGTGGTCACAGCGGCCCACCGGGTCCCACCCGATCAAACGCGGAGCTGGTTAGGAAACGGACAGTTTCCGAGTCTGGGACTGAGGAGAGAAGCTAGAAAGATTGGAACACTGACAGAGGCTCAAGGCTCTGAGCAGAAGCTCTTCGTTAATTCAATGAGAGTTAATTTTCATCCTCGCGCATTGGAGGAAGCAGATATTCAAAGGCTCTGATTCTAACAAACGGGTACAGAGAGACAGAGAGAAATTCACTGTCTTTAGCTAGATTGATTTCTGGGAGGAGAGGGCTGCCTTATGAGGAGAGATTGAGCAGAGTGGGCTATTACTCTCTGTAATTTAGAATGAGAGGTGGTGCAGTAACATAAAAGCTAACATACAGCAAAATTCTAAAGGGGCAAAGTGTGTTAAAAAAACAAGCCTGAAGGCTCTGTGCCTCAATGCGAGGACTATTCGGACATCCGAGGGTATTCAGCATTTAGGAAGGATAGATAGAAAGGAAAAGGAGGCGGGGTGGTGTTGCTGGTTAAAGATGAAATCAATGCAATGGTAAGGAGGACATTAGCCTGGATAATGTGGAGTCGGTATGGGTGGAGCTGCGGAATTCCAAAGGGCAGAAAACGCTAGTGGGAGTTGTGTATAGACCGCAATCTAGTAGCAGTGAGGTTGGGGACAGCATCAAACAAGAAATAAGGGATGTGTGCAATAAAGGTACAGCAGTATCATGGGCGACTTTAATCTACATATAGATTGGGCTATTTCCTGGAGTGTATTAGGGATGGTTTTCGAGACCAATATGTCGAGGAACCAACCAGGGTGCTGGCCATCCTAGACTGGGTGATGTGTAATGAGAAGGGACTAATTGGCAATCTTGTTGTGCAAGGCCTCTTGGGGAAAAGTGACCATAATATGGTAGAATTCCTAATTAAGATGGAGAGTGACAAAGTTAATTCGGAAATTAGGGTCCTGAACTTAAGGAAAGGTAACTTCGATGGTATGAGGGGTGAATTGGCTAGAATAGACTGGCAAACGATACTAAAAGGGTTGATGGTGGATAGGCAATGGCAAACATTTAAAGATCACATGGATGAACTTCAGCAATTGTACATCCCTGTCTGGAGTAAAAATAAAATGGGGAAGGTGGCTCAACCGTGGCTAACAAGGGAAATTAAGGATAGTGTTAAAGCCAAGGAAGAGGCATATAAATTGGCTAGAAAAAGCAACAAACCTGAGGACTGGGAGAAATTTAGAATTCAACAGAGGAGGACTAAGGGTTTAATTAAGAGGGGGAAAATAGAGTACGAGAGGAAGCTTGCAGGGAATATAAAAACTGACTGCAAAAGCTTCTATAAATATGTGAAGAGAAAAAGATTAGTAAAGACAAACGTAGGTCCCTTGCAGTCGGATTCGGGTGAACTTGTAATGGGGAACAAAGAAATGGAACAAATACTTCGGTTCTGTCTTCACGAAGGAAGACACAAATAACCTTTCGAATGTACTAGAGGACAGTGGGTCTAGTGAGAAGGAGGAACTTATTAGGCGGGAAATTGTGTTCGGGAAATTGAAGGGATTGAAGGCCGATAAATCCCCGGGGCCTGATAGTCTACATCCCAGAGTGCTCAAGGAAGTGGCCCTAGAAATAGTGGATGCATTGGTGATCATTTTCCAACAGTCTATCGACTCTGGATCAGTTCCCATGGACTGGACGGTAGCCAATGTAACACCACTTTTTAAAAAAGGAGGGAGAGAGAAAACGAGTAATTATAGACCGGTTAGCTTGACATCAGTAGTGGGGAAAATGTTGGAATCGATCATGAAGGATGCGGTGACAGGATCGGATCAAGTCAGCATGGATTTATGAAAGGGAAATCATGCTTGACGAATCCTCTGGAATCTTTTGAGGATGTAACTAGCAGAGTGGACAAGGGAGAACCAGTGGATGTGGTATATTTGGACTTTCAGAAGGCTTTTGACAAGGTCCCGCACAAGAGATTGTTGTGCAAAATCAAAGCACATGGTATTGGGGGTAATATACTGATGTGGATAGGGAACTGGTTGGCAGACAGGAAGCAGAGAGTCGGGATAAATGAGTCCTTTTCAGAATGGCAGGCAGTGACTAGTGGAGTGCTGCAGGGCTCAGTGCTGGGACCCCAGCTCTTTACAACATACATTAACGATTTGGATGAAGGAATAGAGTGTACTATCTCTGTTTGCAGATGACACTAAACTGGGTGGCGGAGTGAGCTGTGAGGAGGACGCTAAGAGGCTGAAGAGTGAATTGGACAGGTTAGGTGAGTGGGCAAATGCATGGCAGATGCAGTATAATGTGGATAAATGTGAGGTTATCCATTTTGGGGACAAAAACACAAAGGCAGAATATTATCTGAATGGCGGCAGATTAGGAAAAGGAGAGGTGCAACGAGAGCTGGTTCATGGTTCATCAGTCACTGAAAGTGGGCACGCAGATACAGCAGGCGGTAAAGAAGGCAAATGGTATGTTGGCCTTCATAGCTCGGGGATTTGAATATAGAAGCAGGGAGGTCTTACTGCAGTTGTACAGGGCCTTAGTGAGGCCTCACCCGGAATCTTGTGTTCAGTTTTGGTCTCCTAGTCTGAGGAAGGAGATTCTTGCTATTGAGGGAGTGCAGCGAAGGTTTACCAGACTGATTCCACGGATGGCTGGGCTGTCACATGAGGAGAAACTGGATCAACTGGGTCTTTATTCACTGGAGTTTAGAAGGATGAGAGGGGATCTCATAGAAACATAAAAGATTCTGATGGGACTGGACAGGTTAGATGCGGAAAGAATGTTCCCGATGTTGGGGAAGTCCAGAACCAGGGGACGTAGTCTTAGGATAAGGGATAGGCCATTTAGGACTGAGATGAGGAGAAACTTCTTCACTCAGAGAGTTGTTAATCTGCGGAATTCCCTGCCACAGAGAGTTGTTGATGCCAGTTCACAGGATATATTCAAGAGGGAGTTAGATATGGCTCTTATGCTTAAGGGGATCAAGGGGTATGGAGAGAAAGCAGGAAAGGGGTATGGAGAGAAAGCAGGAAAGGGGTACTGAAGGAATGATCAGCCATGATCTTATTGAATGGTGGTGCAGGCTTGAAGGGCTGAATGGCCTACTCCTGCACCTATTTTTCTATGTTTCTAAAAGATTACTGCACAAGATAAGAGCTCACAGGGTTGGGAGTAATATATTAGCCTGGATAGAGGATTGGCTAACTGGCAGAAAACAGAGAGTTGGGATAAATGGGTCATAGTCCGGTTGGCAAACTAACTAGTTGGGTGCCACAGAGATCGGTGCTGGGGCCTCAACTATTTACAATCTATATTAATGACTTAGATGAAGGGACCGAGTGTAATGTAGCCATGTTTGCTGATGATACAAAGATATGTGGGAAACCAATTTGTGAGGAGGATGCAAAGAATCTACAAAGGGATATAGACAGACTCAGTGAATGGGCAAAACTTTGGCAGATGGAATATAATGTGGGAAAATGTTAGGTTATCCACTTTGGTAGGAAAAATAAAAATGCAAATTACTTAAATGGGAGAGATTACAAAATGCTGCAGTACAGAGGGATCTGGGGTTCCTTGTACATGAAACACAAAAAGTTATCATGCAGGTACAGCAAGTAATCAGAAAGACAAATAGAATGTTGGCCTTTATTGCAAGGGGGATGGAGTATAAAAGTAGGAAAGTCCTGCTACAACTGTACAGGGTATTGGCGAGGCCACACCTGGAGTACTGCGTGCAGTTTTGTCTCTGTATTTAAGGAGGGATATACTTGCATTGGAGGCAGTTCAGAGAGGGTGCACGAGTTTGATTCCTGAGATGAAGGGGTTGTCTTATGAAGAAAGGTTGAGCCTATACCCATTGGAGTTTAGACAAATGAGAGGTGATCTTATTGAAACATATAAGATTCTGAGGGGGCTTGACAGGGTAGATACAGAGAGGATGTTCCCCCTCATGGGGGAAACTAAAACTAGGGGGCATAGTTTCAGAATAAGGGGTCACCCATATAAAACAGAGATGAGGAGGAATTTCTTCTCTCAGAGGATCGTGAATCTTTGGAATTCTCTGCCCCAGAGAGCTGTGGAGGCTGGGTCATTGAATATATTTAAGGTGGAGATAGACAGATTTTTGAACGATAAGGGAGTGACAGGTTATGGGGAGCGGGCTGGGAAGTGGAGCTGAGCCCATGATCAGATCAGCCATGATCTTATTGAATGGCGGAGCAGGCTCGAGGAGCCAGCTGGCCTATTCCTGCTCCTATTTCTTATGTTATGTTCTTATGTCTCATTAAAACATATGATTCTGAGGGGGCTTGACAGGGTCGACCATCAAGTCTTTGACCTCAGCTCTTATTTGACTGAAAGAGGGAAAGCCTAGATCTGCTCTGGGCTGGTGTGTCCCACACTATGAGGTGCATTTGTCCCCAAGCCAAGAGAGCACTTTATAGTTCTGCCACAAAGTATAGAATCATTCTCGTCAATTATATATTAGTATTATTGACGTGGCCTATCTCTATAACCTCCTCCAGCCTCTTACCCTCCAAGATCGCTGCGCTCCTCCAATTATGGCCACTTGCGCATCCCTAATTTTTAATCGCTCCACCATTGATGGCCGTGTCTTTGGCAAGACCACACCTGGAGTACCATGTACAGTCTCTGTATCTGAGGAAGGACATACCTGCTTTAGAGGTGGTGCAACGGAGGTTCACTAGATTGATTCCCAGAATGAGAGGGTTGTCCTATGAGGAGAGATTGAGTAGATAAACCAATACTCTCTGGAGTTTAGAAGAATGGTTTCATCGAAACATAAGATTCTGGAGTGGGATTGACAGGGTAGATGCAGGGAGGAAGTTTCCCCCGGCTGGAGAATAAGAACATAATATAAGACATAGGAGCAGGAGTAGGCCATACAGCGCCTCGAGTCTGCTCCGCTATTTAATACAATCATGGGTAATCCAATCATGGACTCAGGTCCACTTCCCTGCCTGCTCCCCAATCTAGAACCAGGGCTCACAGTCTCAGGATAAGGAGGCGGCCATTTAGGACCGAGATGAGAAATTTCTTCACTCAGAGGGTGGTGAATCTTTGGAATTCTCTGCCCCAGCGGGCTGTGGAGGCTCAGAAAGACTGAATATATTCAGGTCGATAGATTTTTGGACACTTAAGGGAATCAAGGGACATGTGATCGGGCGGGAAAGAGTTGAGATAGATCAGCCATGATCTTATAGAATGGCGGAGCAGGCTCGAGGGGCCGTATGGCCTACTCCTGCTCCTATTTCTTGTGTTCTTATCTTCAGGTTTGAACACTGGCAACAACAGATCAGGGAGAGTGACAATCTCAGCAGGCCTTGACCTGGAATCCCCTCTACAAGCAATCAGGAGGCAGAACCAGCATTCCCTTCACTTGAGCACAAGGTCTGAGCTTCACACCAAGAAAAAACAAACCCTTCCAACGGGAATTAAACACAACGAAGAGAAGTGTGTGAGGGTGGGGGTGGGGGGAAATCAGAGACACAGGCTGAGAAACATCACTCTCACAACACAGCTTTTGGCCCTTCTTGAGTTAAACTGAAATTAAAAATTAAAAATTCAGGTGGACCAACGAGCGAGTCTGCGGGACTTTGAACAAACGCAGTTTCCTTTTGGGAGGGGGGGGTGAGGGCCAAGTTTGCCATTTTCCATCCGGTTTCAGCCGTGGCTCAGTGGGCAGCACTCTCACCTCTGAGTCAGAAGGTTGTGGGACTTGAGCACAAAAATCCAGGCTGACACTCCCAGTGCAGTGCTGAGGGAGTGCCGCACTGTCGGAGGTGCCGTCTTTCGGATGAGACGTTAAACCGAGGCCCCGTCTGCTCTCTCAGGTGGACGTAAAAGATCCCACGGCACTATTTCGAAGAGCAGGGGAGTTATCCCCGGTGTCCTGGGCCAATATTTATCCCTCAATCAACGTAACAAAAACCAGATTATTTGGTCATTATCACACTGCTGTTTGTGGGAGCTTGCTGTGCGCAAATTGACTGCCGTGTTTCCCACATGACAACAGTGACCACACTCCAAAGCGTTTGAGACAACCGGTGGTCGTGAAAGACACTATATAAATGCAAGTCTTTCTTTTCTGTTACCTTGCCGACAGGTAGGTAGGTTGCACGTTGCTGGGCAACAGCACACCCCACCACACTCCAGGAAAGAACTTGCATTTATATAACACCTTTCACAACCACCACACGTCCCTAAGTGCTTTCCAGCCGATTAAATACTTTTGGAGTGTAGTCACTGTTGTAATGTGGGAAACGCAGCAGCCAATCTGCGCACAGCAAGCTCCCACAAACAGCGATGTGATAATGACCAGATAAATCTGTGCAGACTCATGCTCTGGTTTTTAAAGCGAGGGTCTTTAAAAGGCAACAAGATAGTTGCTTGTGAAGGGGGGGGGTGGGGCAGAGCAGGTTGTGTTAGACTATTGGGAGCTGGCAGGAGAGTGGGATTAGACTGGGTGGTTCATGTGGGGACGCAAGTAGCATTCAACAGAGAACTGGGCAGACTGAGGGACACAGACTCGGTGAGAAGGTGGGTTTGATCTCGAGATGAGGAGGCAGAGTATTAAGTCTAATGGCGTTTTCCTGTTGTCAACAACTCTTGCGTCCGGACCCAGCTCAGTCCAACACTGCAGCTCACTGTTGGGGGAGCGAGGCGTGAAATGGGTCAATTTGCCCGAGGCCAATGCACACATAACACTGCCGATTGTTCGCTGTTTATGAACAGCTTTATTGTGCGGCTTTATAGGCAACCGGGGTCATGTGCTGACCTGCTGAGAACACGGTTACAAACAAGCTCACTATTTAAACGCTGACACAGCCCAGCAGTGGACAGTTAAAGAGTCACTTTTCAACTTGAAGAAAAAGGCTCTCAGGAGCTCCCCCCAGAGGCTGAGTGGTTAAACTGCATATAAGAGCATAAGAAATAGGAGCAGGAGTCGGCCATACAGCCCATTCATTGAGATCGTGGATCTGATCTTGGCCAGAACTCCACTTTCCTGCCCACTCCCTATAATCCTGGACTCTCCTGTCATTCAAAAATCTGTCTATTGCCACCTTGAATATATTCAATGACCAGCCTCCACAGCTCTCTGGGAATTCCAAAGATTCACCATCCGCGGAGGGAAGAAATTCCTCCTCATCTCCATCTTTAAATGGGCGGCCCCTTATTCTGAGACGGTGACCTCTGGTTCTACATTCCCCCACGAGGGGAAACATCCTCTCAGCAGACCAGGCCAGGAAAACTACTGTCCGGCAAATCCCCTACTGTCAGTGATGCCCTGCATAGCTGAATAGACCCTCAACACTCACATGGTCAAGGGTCACACGGGATGAATGGCTGCTTGGGTGAGAGATTAGAAGCAATGGGTGTCCTGTGGAACAGCGAGAGGGGGAAAAGGTGGGGGGGGGGGGGGGGGGGGGAAAGAGAGGGGATGTGTCAAACAAATTTTATTGAATTTAATTTTACAACTTGCAATGGTGGGATTTTAACTCTAGAATCATAGATATTTACAGCACAGGAGGGCATTCGGTTGCTAAACACAACCATAATCATTCGGCTTTACAGTACGCTGAACGTTAGATATTGTAAAACAGATACGGAGCAATGTTGGGTTCAGGTAATGTGCCTGTGACACTGTTAATTCCTGTAACCTTCACTCAGTTATGTTCAAATAGGATCTTTCACACACACACCCGTACCCATCACACATACACACTTCCCCCTCCCCATCCCACATCACACACAGACTCCGCCCCCCCCCTTATCCCACATCACACCCACGTACCCCACATCACACACACACAACCACCCCCCCCCCCCCGCCCCGCACCCCATATCACACTTGAGCTTTTGGGGGGGGGGGGGGGGGGTTGAGTCCATGAACTTGAGTTGGGTGAGTGAGGAACTTGGGCTGGGAGAGCTCTATCCTGTCTGGGGTCTGAAGTCAGAATGGCTCGAATTACACTTTGCAAAGTCACTCAGAACTTGGGCTGTGCGGTACTAATTACTCATTCCAGAGAAACGTCTGGGTGTGGCTTATCCTCCAAGGGGACCAATTAGAAATCAGGTCATGTGATCATTCGAGACAATCAGAACTTTTTGCTAGTGCAAATAGCTGCGTCCATAAAAGAAATAAGCCCAACGTCGACTGAACCAGTGTCAATTAATTGTTTAATGAATATCACGCTCAAAAGACAGACAGTAGCTTCAGAGCAGTTTAGGAATGCAAAGATAACCCCCCCCCGGCTTATCTTCCGCACCACAAGTCTTCTTCGTAACCCCACCCTCCCGAGTCTGCTCCACCCTCGCCTCCAGCAACACATACGAGGAGCTCGTGGACTTTGTTGTCACAAAGTGCGAGAGCATCGAGGAGGTGGGGAAGGGGGTAGAGTTTCCGCTGCGGGCAATATCGGCAATCCAGGCAGAAATAGCGCCCGTTGTGAGAAGCGTTCCTTTTCCTCAAGTTTCCGCTCATACTCATTTGCATATCACCGAATGTAAAACTTTCCAAGAACTCGCGGAATCGGGCAGCGGTGTGGAGCGCAATATATATGTATATATATATATATATTAAACTGCTTCAAAAAAAAAAAATCCTGTAATATATTTAAGGGTGGTTACTGTGTGCAGTTTGCTTAATACAGCTGAAAATAGGTTTATCACATAACATAAGCATGTTTGATTAGTGTTAGTCTGGCACTCGTGAGTAACCCGATTTTAAATGAATTGAAAGTGTTAAAAAAAATATACTGAACAATTTGCTGATTATATTGGGGTACAGTAGCCAGTTCCTTAGTAAATTAAAAGAATCATATTCAAAACCTTTTAATACCTGCCTATTACTGTCCTTGTGCATTTAAAAAAACAGAAATTTTGGAGCCTCCTTGAAGGCCGGCAAACGAGCGCGATTAGCGGAACGTCGCCATGACGATTAATTCAATCCAGGGGGGTGGCCAGGTTTGTGGGCAGGGCCGGCTTCAAGCACAATTTTTTTTTCTTAAAACAAGCGCAAAAAGATCACAGAAACTCGATTTGCGTTTGAAATCCCTCGATCTTTGGGGCTGGTCTGGACATTTCGAGCGACTTGTACCGAGAAAAAAAAAAATGAGCGCAACTGAACAGAGACGATAAAGGGATAAGGGGATAAGGGGGAGCGGGCGGGGAAGTGGAGCTGAGTCCATGATCAGATCGGCCACGATCTTATTGAATGGCGGAGCAGGCTCAAGGGGCCGTATGGCCTACTCCCGTTCCTATGTCCGCAGGCCAGGGAGTTCATTTTAATATTGTAAGTGAATCAGTGATTAAACACCACGCTCAAAATTAGGACGCTGCAATTTAAAATTCGACGTGCATCGTACGAAGAAAATCAGAGAGATGACAGAGCGGGAGGCCATTCGGCCCACTGTGTCTGTGCTAGCTCTTCAAGTGGAGCCATCTTCATTGCACTAAATGTGACAGGAGCTGGTGGTGGTTGGTAGGGGTGCTCAAAATGGAAGAGTTAGGGTACTGGGGAGACACACTATGGTCAGTGTTTTCGGAGACCTCGGTTTCTTCTCACAGGTCTCCATCGCAGGCTCATCAGGAGATCAATGTAACGGAGTCGTGTCACCCATCATATGACATTTAAACTGGAAGAAAAAAAATGCAGAATTAGAGAGTTGTTCTCTACCCACTGGGGTTTAAAAAGGCGGTGGGGGGGGGGGGGTAAATTCTCCTCCTCTCCCAGACGTGACAGCTTCTTGGCAAGGGACCACCCTCGGGTGACCCACCCAGAGGGTCGTTCAACTCAAGATAGTGGTCAGCAGACTCTTTGGCCGTGGCTGAAGAACACAGCCGGGCTGGACCTCCAGGGGCAAGGGCCAGTCACCGCACGGTGAGCAGGAGAAACTCTGGATAATATTCCCTCCCGCCCTGCCGTCTTCCCTCACCCAGGGGCATTGTGGCCATGCTGTCGAGCCCTCAAAATCGACCAATTCAGCCCAGACCAGGCATCGAACCCGAGATCATCTTCAGTCTGATGAAGGAGTTCACACCCAAACCATTATCTCTCCGTTCCCCTCCGCAGACGCTGATTGACCTACTCTGCATGCCCATCGCTTCCTGCTGTTATTTCTGGGCTCAGTAGCCTCTTCTTTCTGTACCTGGTTTAACTCCAATTCACACCAGGTAGCTTTCTCAATCCTGGAACCTCACTATAAAAAGGAGAGAGATTGCCGGCCCCATTGTTCACCGAGGCCCAGGAGACCCCGTTATCACCTCGCACCTCCAGCAAGTCACGGCGCAAAATATAAATGTTGGAGCTGGAGGGTGCAGGGAGAAGTCTAACCAATGGTGCACGGAACCGGATGCCCTGAGCCCTGCTCCAGCAAGATCAGGCCCCCACCCCCGGGTTCAGTCTCTGGTTTGGACATAGTTATCTGGTTTCAGATGTGCAATCTGTAGGAGTGTTACAGACTGCTTCAGCACCGCCCATCCAATGCAGGGGGAGAGAGAGAGAAAAAGGAGAGAGAGAGAGAGAGAGAGAGAGAGAGAGAGAAAAGGAGAGAGAGAGAGAGAGAGAGAGAGAGAGAGAGAAAAAGAAGAGAGAGAGAAAAAGAGAGAGAAAAAGGAGAGAGAGAGAGAGAGAGAGAGAGAGAAAAAGAAGAGAGAGAGAAAAAGAGAGAGAAAAAGAGAGAGAGAGAGAGAGAGAGAAAAAAAAAGAGAGAAAAAGAGAGAGAGAGAGAGAGAAAAAGAGAGAAAAAGGAGAGAGAGAGAGAGAGAAAAAGAGAGAGAGAGAGAAAAAGAGAGAGAGAGAGAGAAAAAGAGAGAGAGAGAGAGAAAAAGGGAGAGAGAGAGAGAAAAAGGGAGAGAGAGAGAGAAAAAGGGAGAGAGAGAGAGAAAAAGGGAGAGAGAGAGAGAAAAAGGAGAGAGAGAGAGAAAAAGGGAGAGAGAGAAAAAGGGAGAGAGAGAAAAAGGGAGAGAGAGAAAAAGGGAGAGAGAGAAAAAGGGAGAGAGAGAAAGAGAGAGAGAAAAAGGGAGAGAGAGAAAAAGGGGAAAAAGAGAGAGAGAAAAAGAGAGAGAGAAAAAGGAGAGAGAGAAAAAGGAGAGAAAGAAAAAGAGAGAGAGAAAAAGGAGAGAAAAAGAGAGAGAGAAAGAGAGAGAGAAAGAGAGAGAGAGAAAGAGAGAGAGAGAGAAAGAGAGAGAGAGAAAGAGAGAGAGAGAAAGAGAGAGAGAGAAAGAGAGAGAGAGAGAGAGAGAAAGAGAAAAAAAAGGAGAGAGCAGAAAAGAAAAATGGCCAGGACTCCTGATCACAATTAGAGAGGTTGAGGAAGGGGTGGGAAAAGAAAGGACAGAACTGGGTTCAGTTGAGGGAACCTCTGAGTTAAACGGTGTGCCAACACTAATCTCATTGGCTGAAGAATGGCCATTTCGGCAAGGCACCCGAGGGTACCGGGCACCAATGACCCGGTAATTCTTTTTGGGCCGCGCGGCATCTTTAGTGGGCTGTGTGGCCCATGCACAATTCCGCGCATGCGCGTTTTATTCCAATTGAAAAGTCGGGGCCCTGGAGCACTGTGCAGCTTAAACGGGAACATTGTCTGGCACCCACTGTGTTACACCCTCGCAAGAGTCAGCACCCTTAGAGAACAATTGATTGTTCCTTCATCGTGGCTGGCTCAAAATCCTGGAACTCCCTCCCCAACAGCACCTTCACCACACGGACTGCAGCGGTTCAAGAAGGCGGCTCACCACCACCTTCTCGAGGGGCAATTAGGGATGGCCAATAAATGCCGGCCTGGCCAGCGATGCCCACATCCTGAGAATGAGTTTTTAAAAAAAAAAAAGCAGGCCTACCTTCATCACTATGGCAACCAGCACTCCCAGTAACGCAAGCGCAACGAGCCGTATTGTTCCATTTCCGCCACGTTTCTTCAGCAGCCAAAGTGTCCATTTTTGCTCGAATCCGTGGCAGGCGCGTAGCGGATACTATTCATCTTTTCCATACCCAGCGACTTCAACACGCAAGCACGGCGGTGGCTGAAAGTCTCAAAGCTGAATTTGCCGTGGTACGCCCCACTGCCACTTTTACCTGGGGACAGGAGAAATCATAAAAAAAAAAATTAAATTTATATAGCGCCTTTCACAACCACCGGACGTCTCAAAGCGCTTTACAGCCAATGAAGTACTTTTGGTGTGTAGTCACTGTTGGAATGTGGGGAAAACACCAGCATGTCCTCCGTGGTCCATGGTGACGCACCATCCGAAGACACAAAGTATTATAATGCTGCTAAGGTGGAATCATAGCACAGAAGGAGACGACCATTCGGCCCTTCGTGTCCGTGCTGGCCGACAAAGAGCCATCCAGCCTAATTCCACCTTCCAGCT